>NC_041394.2:145489864-145793614 GCF_900747795.2 Erpetoichthys calabaricus
CAGGATTATGTGAGACAAAGGTGGATGAATAATAATAATAAAGGATAATGTTTCTTCATGAAAGACTCCTATCTTGACTGAGAGCATGGGTGTAGCATAATCTAAATGCCCAGAGCCAATGGACTGACCATTCACAGAAAGGAATCAAAGTATATATTGAAGATGTACTGGTGTGATATGCAAATGGAGGAGCTAATAAAATTTCCAGCACTGGAATCAGAGCATCTTTGACAATATTATTAACTACACAATGAATTACAAACAGTTCTTTGTATAGGGTTTAACTACACATTCCCACCCTCCCAACGGTGATGTAGAGTTTTTCCTTTAATCGGTGCTGCTGCTCACTAATGCCAACTGCTGTTTTCTGGAGTGGTCTTGGATTCAATCAGTCTAAATGTAGGTCTTCTTTCATATTTCTGTTATAATTTTTCTTTCTGATAGATGTGTGCCCACCCTTTGGGCTACCTCTATTACCTCATCAAGTGTTTTACCAACATTGTGGCTGACTAACTCATCCTTTATTCTAAAGCTTAATCCTCATCTAAACACCACGTTGTCCCAATGTGCCTCTGTATCTAACATCCTGAATATATCTAACACCCATATTCATTTATGAGTTTTGAACTCTGACAATAGGCTAATGATCTGTTAGCCGCTACTTCCAAATGGACAGGTATATTGAACATTTTCTGAAATTCTCAATAAATAAAGCCAATGAAAAGCAGCACTGGTATTTAGCCTTGTACATTACGAAAGCCCATGAGAGATTTTTTTAACAAGCAGAGATATTATAAATAATATACGTGTCCAATCATCTGGATATGTTTTAGGTTGAGTTTTAAAAACCATGTGACACTGATTTAGAAGACCCCAACATTCATTAGGATCCCCTGAAAAATGAATCTGAGGCTCATGATGGTGGCTGCAGCTTGGCCCCTGCCAGTTGTTCCACAGATGCCTGCACTCCTCCAACTTCAAAGTCAATTTATGGGCAATAAGTCGAAAACCAGGCAAGACAAGAAAAGTAATCACACTTAAAGTCAAAATTAAAATAAGGTTTTTATTCACATAACAGGTAAGGCTCATAGCGAAAGGCTGACCTTTTATGGAGGTTGCCGATTAAGTCAGAGTCACTAAACCAGAGACCATGCACCTAGGGACACCGGACATAATCCTGACAATGGTACACAATATGGCTTTTCTTAGATGAAAAGGCTACAAAACATCAATTTTCAGCCTAAAGCTTGACAGTAACCTTATCAATAAACCATTCAAGACACACAGTACTATCATGTCTGTCAAAGCTACTTTGCCTCAAAATAAATGAATCACACGTTGACCTGAGCCATCAACAAACAATATTTGCCAGTCACATCATGGATGACTTGTGCATGAATGAAATGTAACTGCTGTGAAAGATGCTCGGACACAGACAGACACTGAGATAGCCAGGTCCAAAACATACACGGTTAATTTTCTTTTTCCTTTTACACAGCACACACAGTACACAACGCACCACAAAAATGCTCACAATCCTTTCCTTTCTTCGCAAGCTCTGTCTTCTTCCTCCTGACTCCAGCTCTCTGAATGGAGTGCGGCGGCCCCTTTTATAATGCACCCGGATGTGCTCCAGGTGCTCCCTGATGACCGTCCTGCAGCACTTCCTGCAGTCCATGTTTCCGGGACTCTGGCGGTGGCCATGGGCCCAAACAGGGTTGAGTTTCTATGTTCTGATCCCGTGGCCCCCACGCAAACCAGTGCGGCTGCCATCTCATGTTCCGTTGTCCCTCTACCGGTCCTTCCACCTTCCAGGCTGCGCAGGCTCCTCAGCCGTCCGACACACTGCTTATGATTAACAAAAGCAGCTTAATTCTTGCCAGGTGCCCTTATTGCAATGTGAAAGCATTAAAGTTATTATATTACATTAGGAGAACCGGACAATGCTGCAAACGGCCTTTCTATGCTGGCAAAAACGTGTTATGTTTTATGTATGTACACCCACACCAAACAAAAACTAGATGTAGCGTCTCATCGGAGGGTAATGACTTCCAGCAGAGAGGGTATGATGGAGAAAACTCAGCTGTGATACTGTTGACCTGTCGACCACTTCCCTAAGAAGTGACAGCATGTAGTTGATATAAACATTTTTTCTGTGCAAATATGTAGCATTGGCCCTTCTTAAAAAGGAACTAAAATGCAGTCTGTGCATTGTATTCATCACATTTGTGTTTATATACTGTATGTCTGTCAGGTGAATGTATATTATAATAACAGTTTACTGATAGTAATGATGATATATGCGAGTCATCATTAACTGGTTTGGCTGCATTTCCCTGCTTGATCAAGGGTGTCAACATTTCCCAGTTTCTCTGAAACGCTGCGCATGCATGGGTCAGAGGTCGGGAGCGTGTGTTGCACCCATCACATAACAAGCCACCTGGATTGGGACAGAGTTGCTGTAAATATACACGTTACCTCCATCAAGTTTTCTTTTATACATCCAGATGTTTGCGTGGGAAGTTGCTTATGTACTTTTCGAGCCTCTTTTGTGCTTTATAAATGAGGCCCCAGAGTTGGATATGTCTGACTGGGTTAATTGTCCCTGTCAGCATTCCCTTCTGTTATGTATGTTTCTCCTAACGTTAGATGAGTTGGTCTATTTTCAGTTTCATCTGCATAAATCCAGGGTATTATTTATAAATTGAAGTAATAATTAGTTTGGTTTATACAGAAAATATGGTCAATTTCATGGTTCCCAAATATGTGTGACTGATCTAATAATCAAAACACCTCAAAATATAATGAAAGAAAGAGGCATGAAGGATTTGTCATCCTGTATCCCCTGAGGCAAAGACACTCCATCTATTTCAGCCACAACTAGTTATTAACCCTTCATGTACTTCTCTTATTTATTTAACTAAAGCCACTTATAACTTACAAATTAATGCAACAATGTTTCTGTGGTAAAGTATGCCTCTAAGACAAAATTGTGACCACCAGCCTTTCAATGGGCTCAACAAGAAACTTATCCAAAACAGTTGAGATCAAGAGATTATTTGCAGTTTTCAGTGTAGGACTTTCACTCAGAAAAATGAATTTACAGAATTGTTTTCTTTAAACAGATACTAAATTAATTTGACTCAAACGATCATATTTTCTGGTGTCATGTAGCGGTTTCTAACAGCAAAATTTGTAATATCTGACATAAATATCTTGGATTTCACCTTAATACATTGTGGAGACTGGCTCGGACACAGACAGGCAGACACGCTCATGTCACCCAACACACGTTTATTTACAATATGTACACAGTCCATATCGTGCTCACAAACCCCAAAGACCCAAAAAAGTCCTGGCCACAACACAATGCCTTCTCTCTCTTCAGGCTGCCTCCTTGCCGTCCTCCCAACATCATCTTTCTTCCTCCCGACTCTTGTCAATGACTGGAGGGAGGCGGCCCCTTTTATACAAACACGGATGTGCTCCAGGTGCTCCCCAGCAATCTTCCACCGGCACTCTCCAGTGTGGCGGAAGTGTCGGCTGTGTACCCGGAAGCACTCCGGGTGTCCCTTCTTCTCTTCCCCCCAGCACTTCCGGGTGTGGCGGAAGCACTGGGGTCCAGGGTCCTCAAGGCATCAGGGCACACCCTGGTGGTGGCCACGGGCCCCTACAGGGTAGAACTTCCAAGCTCTGTACCCGTGGCCCCCAATACAACCAGGGCGGATGCCCCCTCACGTTCTGGAGGAGGAATGAGCTCTCCTCCTGTCCTCCTGGGCATCCCGGCCGGATGTGAACCCCGTCCGGGTGCCACAACATTTAATTTACATTGAAAGAAACCTGTTAAGATTCATTGCTTTAAACAGAAGTAATAGAGACTAGCCATTATCGACCTACCTTATATTAATCTTACTCAAAATAAACATATTTTTATTCTCAAACAATGGAGTTATTTCCCCTACACAGTGTTATATTAAGCTAATTTAACACAAACTGATTATGTTGTCATGTACAGCACATGTTTCTGCCAGCTTAGCACACCATGTCCCCAGAGTAGTTATTTCAAAATACTGTTCACTCAGAAACACGACATATGGGGTTACTTTTCACAACTATTTCTGGATTTTCTGGGGTTGGCAGAATATCCTATATTTGATTAATGTCGGATCATCTGTATAAAGGAACACACCTTTTGTTGTTGGAATAATGCAAAGAATTTTGGAGCATTCCCAAACTGCTGTACAGTCAGAAAGAAATGTAAAGTGTGTTTGTAGGCTGATTTTTTCCACCATGTCTTGCTTGTTTCATGTGGTTGTGGAAGCTTTGTCTTTAATAAACTATTATGTCTGTCACACAGATGGAAATGCACGGAGGAAAAATATATGCAGTAGCAAATATGTGCAGCTAGTAAAGCACACTTGATAACAATTTCTCCATTACATATAGAGTACACATATAGACATATAAAATATGGAAGCTCTCCTAAACCCGTAGCATTCTTGCCAGAAGCAATCATGAAAGTGTTTAGCCAGAAATTCTCAATTTCTGTGAGAGAGGTAATGCTACACCATCAAGTCAATGTTACAGCATTTTTGTAACATTTTTATAAATTTTAAATCGTACCACGCAAAATATACAAAATGATAAACTGACCTGATATAATACAAATCAGTGTATGCTTTCTGGCTTTACTATTACCATACACATTAATGAAAATAGCATATGAAACAATAAACTGTCCACTTCTCCTGAGGTGCCCACTCGATTAAAAACTTAAAGACTTTTAAATGAGTTTTCATTAAATGTCCATTCAAATAAATAATAAATAAATAACCTGCCAAAATCTCACACAGTATTTTAATTATATGTTGCAAACTCATGTTTCTGAATTAATACATTTACAATGTCATCCTCTAACACAAAAATTAAATATTTGACATACGAAAACTTTATATTCAATTAAATACACCTACATTTTATTAATTGTTTTTCTTGAAGTCTTTATATTTCTTTTCCTTGATGTTATATGGGGAGGGGCTTTGATATTTTTTCCCACAGACCTTCAATGTGTTAACCATTCCTGTAGTGAAAGGGTGAGTCAAAACTGTAATCAATAACAAGCCGGGATCAAATCTGAGGGTCAAAACTAAAGCGAGTGGTAATGCCAGAACATATTTCAAAGTGAAATTCAAAAAGACAGATACAGGAGCATAAATACCAAACCAAAGTCACACGCAAGAAGTCTTTTCTTTTAGAGATTTAGACTTGGAGTTTGATACTTCTGAAGCACTGGCTTATAAAATGTTGTATGTGTGACGTGCCACTAACAAGCAGCAGTGTGTCTGGGAACTGTCTGCGCAAAACTGTTATGTTAAATAACAGAAACGTCTTCAAAAACAAAACTATATAGGAATTAGCCAAACCAAAATAAACCTTAGTAACTCAGACAAAAAATATGTTATAAATAAAACTCAGAGAAAAAAATTATGCAAGGGGAATTTTTTTAATGAAGTTTATTTATAATGGCTTCTCAAAAAAGCTCATTCAGGGAACTAGAATGGGGTCAACAGTCAAATTTCAAATCCATAAAAAAAGTACAAATTCCATTCTGGACTATGGGAATCTGTCAGTCCTGTTTTCAATTGCTGTGTGGCCTTTGGCAAGGCTTATGACTTTGTCTATTCTTGTGTGGGATGCTTTTTAAAAAAGGGTTTCCAGGATCTGTATTTATCATAGAATGTTGTTTCTTTCTGCAAAATCAAATGTATTTACAGACCATGTAGGACTCCATTAAGGGTGACATACTGTCTCCTGTCCTGATCATTATTTCCATGGACCAGATATTAAGATATTTGTGGCCTGGAGAGTACTTAGTCTGGCGATGTAGGGGTTAGTCTCAGATTCCTCTGATTCGGTGAGAAGTATTTGGACATAGTTCTTGATTGACTGGTGAAAAAGTAGTAAATGAAAGACAAGATGAGAAGCATAGAAGTCCGACAGAAACCAGGTGGAGCCGGATAAAAAGCAGTCACTTGAGGTACATTGGGCATCTGATGAGGACTGCCACTGGTCATCTCCTAAGGATGGCCCTTTAATGAATTTATTTCATTTAAAATTCATCCATCCATCCATTTTCCAACCCGCTGAATCCGAACACAGGGTCACGGGGGTCTGCTGGAGCCAATCCCAGCCAACACAGGGCACCAGGCAGGAACCAATCCCGGGCAGGGTGCCAACCCACCGCAGTCATTTAAAATTCTTTCCTCATTATTCTGAGTTCAAATCAAGACCTTTTATTCGTCCATCACTGTTTTTTTGGGTTGCAGAATTCATTTCTAAAATTCATTTTTGGGGTTCAAGACATTTTAAAATAGCTCAAATGATTTAATGTCTTTTCCAACGACGTTTTGTTTTTCATGGGCTCTGCCATTTTGTGTCACAGTTACCAGAGCATTGAAAAAACAACCAGAAAGGTGAGGCATGGAGTGTTACCATCGTGACGGTATAAAGGTGAGTGCGGAACACTTCTTGGTTTTCTGAGGATTTAGATTCCACAAAGACATTTGCATGTGTTTTTCATTATTTAGTTACTGGTGCTTTGTTCTTTTAACTTTGTTTCTGGATTTGTGTTTTGGTTTTTGTGTTTCATTGAATTGATTTCCTGCTTACATCTTTTGGCCCATTTATTTGACAAGGTTTCATCTCCTGGCTCCATATTATTCAAACTGCCCCTTTTGTCTCAGCAGTACGTTACCATCACATAAAGACCCAGGACTTTCTATGGTGATTATACTTTCTGAAGGGAATTCTCCAGGAGGAGCAGGTGATTTTCCTTGAGATAAAGGCCTAGTCTACATTTACCTGGGTATTTTTTAAAATGGGAGTTTTCCTCCTTTGTTTTTAAAAAAAACATCCCTTCGACGCTCACCATTTTTAAAAAAAAATCTCCATCCACATAAAAATGCTGTCAAGACATAGATAACAAAGGGAATGTCATTTAGATTAATGTTCATCGCCCTTTTTATTTCAAAGAAGTGTTCAGCATGGAATTTGTGATAATACGGGCGTCATGAGCACTACCCAGCCATTTCACTACGATGTCAATAAATGAACACTTGTATTCACAGGTGGCTTGTATGTTAAGAGAAAACCTTCCCTTTCAGTTCAAATAATCCATGGAATTTGTAGAGGGCTGCTTTATTTCTACATAAGTCCCGGTGAAATTCTGCTACAAGTTCCTCTACTTTAGACTCAGTGACAGGTAATTGTACAGTATATTCACAGGGCCCAAGTGGACTGTAGTTGCTTTACACACTTGCCTTACTATTTTAGAAACCACCTGTCTTGACATCCCAAAGGCGTTTGTTGTTGTGTGTAATCTCCCCTTGTCTGCTAAATAGTAAAGTCTGCAGGCTACTTTTTTGACAACACTGACAGATGATCTCATTACAGATGAGTTTCTTTCAAGCAGTTCGCTCAAAGACAATATTGCTGTCCCTGACAAATGAAAATTCTTGTCAGTATCAACCACTTCGTTCTCAAATTTGTTCCATCAACTAGAGATCCAATTGGTTCTCATCCAAAACCGGCGATGCTGGCAGCTGGGTCTGTGATATCAGAGTGTGTGATATAGCAGTGACCTCCATAGCGCATTCTGACAGCTCTCTGTTGCTCAATATTCTGTGGAACAAGCCCCGGATACAGACAGGCAGACATGTTTAAAAGCACCACCACACGTTATTTTACACTGCTATTGACAATAACACAGTGCACACAAACCCCTTAAACTCCCCCAAAGTCCAGGCCAACACCACACTATGCCAATTTCACTCTTCAGGCCGCCTCCTAGCCTCCTCCAAGACCTCGTCTCTCGACCTCCCGACTCCAGCCCCCCAATGGAGGGAGGCGGCCCCTTTTATAGCAACCCGGATGTGCTCCAGGTGCCTCCCGACAATCTTCCACTGGCACTCCCCATTGTGGCGGAAGTGCCGGCTGCGTACCCGGAAGCACTCCGGGTGTCTCCGATCCTCTTCCCCCCAGCCCCTACAGGACTGAGCTTCAAAGCTCTCTACCCGTGGTCCCCAAAGCCACCAGGGCAGTCACCCCCTCGTGGTCTGGAGGAGGCATAAGCCCTCCTCCGGACCTCTTGGGCGTCCCAGCTGGGTACCACCCCCAGCCGCATGCCACTATACGTTTAAAAGTAAACACGTAAAAAGTCCTGTTAATGCCAGCACTACTTTAGCTATGAACCCAATTGCACAAAATTGCGTCATGTAAACAAAACAGATAATGGTATACACACTGACGCCAAAAATAATAACAATCAAAGAAGATATTGGCGCACACTCTGACGTTGCAAGCCAAAAACTCGTAAACTAGACGTAAACAGTGAAGTTTCTAAACATCTTCAACCTGGCAGGAGTTTTTCAAAAGGTCTGTTTTCAGGGACCTAAAACGTAGTTTGCTTATGGACGAAAGGCCAAAACACATACAAAAAGCTACATTTTAAAAAACACCCGGGTACGCATGGACAGGGCCAAAGATGTCTGGTCTGGTCTGCCTTGTCTGTTGGCTTTGTAATTCTCACCAGCAGTAGTGGATAGAAAAATCAGTGTTATTTAAATGAAGAACAAATGATCAAAAGTTAATTTAAATTAAATGAGTATAGCACAGGCACCCCACAGAGTTTGGAACTAGGTTTGACTTCAAGCTGTAGTGTGTTCTGTTATAGCATTAACATGTTTTTTATGTTTCAATGTCAGTTTCTTTCACAGAATCTGGTTCCTTCCTACATGTAAAGCTGTCAAGTTGATTGGAGTTCCTGCACACTAACATCTCATAGAGAATCAATAACAGACACAAAAAACCTTATTGGTATTGGTGAAAATGTAATATTACAAGATGAGTAAAGGGGTATGTAATTATAAGCGCCCCAAAAAAGGATGTACCCACACTGGTTTACCAACCATGAGGGTTAGTCTGAGACTATCACATTTTATCTTGAAAAGCGAGTCATTGCCAGGTCATACCCACTTTGTGGAAAGCACATTTTTGTCACAAGGCAATAGATTTGAGGGCTCATGCAAAGCAACAAATGTACAAACCAATCCAATTGGGCATGGTGGGGTGGCAGTAGGCCATGTGACTTAGCTGCTTTGCATAACTTCTTTTTTTCTCAGTACTTTTTTAATCATGCATTCACACACACAAAAAGCATGTAACATATGTGGATTGGCATTGTGAACTTAATATTGTTGTGCTGCTGGACAACAGTATTGGCTTTCTTATAAACATGTGGCTTTGACTTGATAAAAAAATCTGATCAGTTAATTTCAGATTTATCATCACTGCCACACCTAGGTCAACGAGCACCTGGAGCATGTCTGGGGGCCTTATAAAAGGAGCCAGCAGCCACTACTCCAGGAGCCTGAGTCAGGTGGGAGAAGATGGAGCTACCCAACCAGGAGGAGTGGAAGCAAAGAATGAGAAAGAAGAGGAAGAAAAAGAAAGAAGTGTGCTTTTGGCTGTGCTTGTGTCTGTGCTGTACACGTGGGAAATGGGGGAAGGCATTTCTCCCCATGGGGAAAAGAAAAAAAAATAAAAGGGTGTTGTTGCACTTGTGTCCGCGGTGCGCCCCTGGTGATCCACAATATATGCCTATCTTGATGATGTGGTCATTTTCACTAATGACAGTTTACGGCTGGCAGTGTTGACAGCCAACCCTAAGAAGTGCAAGCTGTGTATGTCAGAAACCCACAATCTTGGATATTCCATGGGGAAGGGTTTGCTCAAGCCTCAAATGGACAAAGTGGGGGAGGTGCTTGCACAGAGGCAGGTTCGTGTCTTCCTTGGGCTTGCGGGGTATTACAGGAGGTTCATTCCCAATTTTGAGCATTGGGCCATTCCCCCCCTCACTGACTTGACAAAGGGCAGAAAGATTTGTAGTGTCGTCTGGACTGATGCCTGTGAGAGAGCTTTTGCGGACCTAAAGGCCGCTTTATCATCGTTCCCGGTTCTGCGCAATCCAGACTTTTTGAAGGAATTTATTCTACAAATAGATGCTAGCATTTTTGGTTTAGGAGGAGAAACATAATGGGGAAGAACACCTCATTATGTTTCTCAGCAAAAAGCTACTACCCAGGGAGTATAATTATTCGACAATTGAAAAGGAGTACTTAACGATTAAGTGGAATGTGGAAACTCTCCATTACTATCACTGGGGACGATAGTTTAACCTGGTGACTGACCACGCCCCACTGCAATGGCTGTTCAAACAGAAGGATACGAATGTCCGGCTCACCTGGTGCTCTATCAATTTACAGGTTTTTGCTTTTGATGTTTGCCACTGTCCTGGTTCTGCACACACCAATGCTGACATTCTCTCCTGCCTAGCCAAGCCCGGCTTGGACGGTCGCTTTGCCCACACTGGTGTGGACAAACATGAAAGGGGAGATATAAGGTTTCTAAACTCTTTTGGGACTCCCCCCAACGGGATGACATGCCGAAGAGTGTCCCAAAGTACGATCACCGCGTCAGTGGAAGACTGCTGCTGGGGCAACTGTGGGCTCCCAACACTGTAGCAGCTCACAGCTACAGCAGATCTGAGTTGATCACAGTGGTGCTATAAGTGCTTGCTGTCAATGGGTGATGCAAGGAACATTATAAATGCAGGGAACAGTATTACCTGTACATCGCCGCTAACCTGGCCACAACCCTGTCTGATTGCTGTGTATATGTATAGGAGAGTGGAAGATCTCACTACAATAAATAACCATGCTGTTCCTGTTTCAAGCTGAAAAAAGCTGGTTTTGCTAAAGTACTGAGACTCAGTCTCGTGTTTTGGGGTGCAAAACAGGGACTCACACATCACAATACAGTAATCCCTCCTCCATCGCGGGGGTTGCGTTCCAGAGCCACCCACGAAATAAGAAAATCCGCGAAGTAGAAACCATATGTTTATATGGTTATTTTTATATTGTCATGCTTGGGTCACAGATTTGCGCAGAAACACAGGAGGTTGTAGAGAGACAGGAACGTTATTCAAACACTGCAAACAAACATTTGTCTCTTTTTCAAAAGTTTAAACTGTGCTCCATGACAAGACAGAGATGACAGTTCTGTCTCACAATTAAAAGAATGCAAACATATCTTCCTCTTCAAAGGAGTGCGTGTCAGGAGCACAGAATGTCACATAGATAGAGAAAACAATCTCTAGCAAACAAATCAATAGGGCTGTTTGGCTTTTAAGTATGCGAAGCACCGCGGCACAAAGCTGTTGAAGGCGGCAGCTCACACCCCCTCCGTCAGGAGCAGGGGGAGAGAGAGATAGAGAGAGACAGAGTTTGTTTTTCAGTCAAAAATCAATACGTGCCCTTCGAGCTTTTAAGTATGTGAAGCACCGTGCAGCATGTCGCTTCAGGAAGCAGCTGCACAAAAGATAGCAACGTGAAGATAATCTTTCAGCATTTTTAGACGAGCGTCCGTATCGTCTAGGTGTGCGAACAGCCCCCCTGCTCAATCCCCATACGTCAGGATCAGAGAAAGTCAGCGCAAGAGAGAGAGAAAAGTAAGCAATCTAGCTTCTCAGCCATCTGCCAATAGCGTCCCTTGTATGAAATCCACTGGGCAAACCAACTGAGGAAGCATGTACCAGAAATTAAAAGACCCATTGTCCACAGAAATCCGCGAACCAGCAAAAAATCTGCGATATATATTTAAATATGCTTACATATAAAATCCACGATGGAGTGAAGCCGCGAAAGGCGAAGCGCGATATAGCGAGGGATCACTGTATATAAATATTGTCACACAAGTGCGCATGGGGGACAGTTTACAGGTTCAAATACTGATATTTATCAGCCAGACCGGGGGTTGGCGCTCTCACTTAAACCTCTCTCCTTTTGTGTCCTCTGCAGTTCACACAAAGACCTAGTCCCTTGATGAAATCACTACTGGTCCACCCATTGATGACGTTACTTCTGGCCAACACTGATGACATCATTTTCCATACCCAGAATCCATCATACCACCACATCAGTTCCTGTTCCATTCATCCTGACTCCACATCTTCCTTTTGTCCCCTATATTTTAGCTCAGCTATCAACCTGTCAGCCAGTTCCATTTTGAACTTCGCTTGTAAAGACGTGTTTTCTTTATTTTTGCAGTATACCTCCCCAAATCTTTTTTTGTGTGCTGCTTGCTTTTTAGCTCTCTCTCTCTCTCTATATATATATATATATGGAGCAAATTTCACAGTTTTTGGTTTGTCTTTGCAATGCACAATTTCCCTGCACATTCAGTTTCACAGGTAATAAAAAATTTAAATGAAATAATTAAATATAAATTAATAAAATAAGTAAAATAAAGGTGCTCCCCCCAGGTTCTGCAGTCTGTGGGCTTATGTACTGTAGCTGCAGCTGTTATCACTTTCAAATTTTATTAAGTATTTAAGTAGATAATTTCTTATATATCTTTTCTCACTTTGAGGATCTGTTGGCTTTGAAGTTCTTACATTTCTTTAATTGTCTAACCATTAATTTATTAACAGCATTTTATGTTCTTTATCTCTTTATCTTTTTCAACATGCTTTTTCTTGACTTTTCACAACTCGGGACATACAATAGATCAAAACAATCCAATCAGCATTTAACTGCCTGATAGCAGCAAGTAGAAAAGACACCCATGGGCGCATCTTAGCACATCGTGGTGGAATGAGCCTGCGGCTAAAGGTGCTTCAAGAAAGGATTTTTCATGATGACATCCAATTTTGCCATCATCCTCTTTTCTACAGCAGCTTCTTGTGTTTTCAGGGTTTGCACTGTGATGGAGCAGGCTTTCTTGATAAGTTTGTCCAGATATTGTGCTTCTTTTGTGCTAAGGTTACTTCCCCAGGAGACTGCAACATAGAACACCAGCAGCTTGATCAAAAGATCTGAGTTTCCTTAGGAAGTACAGTCTGATCTGGCCCTTCTTGTACAGCACCACTGAGTTGTCAGACCAGTCCAGTTTGTTATTTATGTGAACTGCCCAGGTAATTGTAGCTCTGCATCACTTCCATTTCCTCCCTCTGAATGGTGATGGAGGTTCTTTGACACACCAAAAGGCAATCACCAGTTCCTTTGTCTTGCTGATTTTGAGTTGCAGGTCATTCCCGCTCCACCATGAGACAAAGTCATCCACAACCTTCCTGTACTTTGGTCTTGTACTGGAAGTCTGTTGTGTAGAGGATGAACAGGAAGGGAGACAGGACAGTTTCTTAAGGTGCTCCATTTCTGACACACAGCCTTAGAGCCTCACAAACTGCTGTCTGTTGGTCAGGTCATTTATGATCCAGCATAGCCTCGAGCTTTTTCCCAGCCAGTTAGGCAGAATAGTGTTAATAGTATAGGCAAACTACAGAGGATGCAGATGTTCTGAAACCAGGGGTTGGAGCTGTTTCATAACCAGCCTGTCAAAGGTCTTCATGATGTATGAAGTAAGAGCAGTCTGCTCCATTTATAACAGGTAAACCTTTTGAGCCTGCATACAGTGTAACTCAAACACGGTGTAGGGTTTGTTTAAATAAAAGCACACACAGCAGTTTGACTCAGTCAGCAGCTTTAGGATTGAACAGAGCTCCATTACCTCCGACAGAATGCTTGGTGACTGTTTGTTTCAAAATATTCCATTAATACTTATCCCTTTTAAAAACCAATGAATACTTTTCTTAAGGAATGATGCATGTAGCTGTCTTCACTTTTAGCTCACATGTTAACACTTCTATTGTACTAAAAAAAGAAAGTTAATATTAAAACAGAGCTATAATTTTCTGTTTTTCTTTTTTTGCTATTATGGAAGAGAAATAGCAACCCTGTGCATCCTTAAAAATAAACTAAGAAGTTGAATGCAAACTAAAATTTTTAAATTGATCAAACTGTTTGATTAGAAACATTAACAGAAACTCACTTTATACGAAGGGATGTACAGTATCAAGCTTTGATTATATTCATAACCAGGTCCTCTTCTTTGAAAACCCAAATCTGGTCACTCTAATAGATTGTATTGGTGTGAGTGCTGCTAAAACAACCATTCAGAATGCATGATGTTTGGGCACAGAACAGTCAAGATTCGAGTCGACCCCAGTGCAGTGTAATACACTAGTAACCCTGTGAGCATGAAGTAAGTTGATACAGATATGAAGGAGAAAAAAAACAACAGCAAGGTGTCACTATCATGCATCTGACTATATAGTGTTCAGGCGCACCAGAAAATTACCTTCCGAGCTCAGCTAAGATATGAGAGGGGTGATGTCACTAGTGGTCTTGTCTCCCTTGTCCCCTCACAACCTTGAGAATAGGCCACCTTGAAGGCAATGGAGCCAAAGAAGCTCCACTATTTCTGGTCTATCCAGGGTTAATGGGAGAAGTTATTTGGACCTGACAATACTAGATGGGAAAGTCCTTTAAGACTCCACCAAAGCAGTTTAAAAGGCATCAAGCTAACAACTGTTTGTAGCGTCATCGAGCACAAATGTTTTTCTGTTCAAATTAAACAGGTTTTTGCAAGGTTGGTGCCCCAACTATTTCTGAACTTTCCCTGCTTTATCACTCGCCCCACTACAACACTTAATTTATTTCTCAGAGGTTTATCTAAGCTCTAAATATTTACGTTCTCTCACAGCCGTAAAACCTTGAGTCCGGTCCCTTGCTGGGCAAGCAGCGAGATGACAAATTCCATACACTGTGAATTTTTATTTTAAGCACTAAGAAATACAGTACAAAACTTAAAAGAAGTCATGATTTTTTAAAAAATATATCATAGGCATGGCCACCCATCCCCAAGTCCCTGGGCTTAAACCCAAGTAAGCACTTGCATTAATACGGCTCTGCTTCTCTATACATATTTTCCTTTAGTCATTTTAATTAAGTGTCTTTCCTTTGCTTCTTCACTTGCAGTTGCTTTGTTCTAAGCATTTCACCACATATTGTACTGTATGTATAATTTCTATATGCCAAATAAAATCTAACGTTTTTCGCACACCTTTATCCAAGGTGACTTACAACATTTCTGAAACAACTGCTTACATTTCTTTTGGTTTTTCCAATTGGAGCACAAGCAGGCCAAGTGACTTGCTCATCGTCATAGAGTGTCAGTAGTGGGATATGAACCCACAACCTCCAGGTTTGACGTCCAAAGCCTTAACCACTATGCCTCACTGGCCACCTTTTCTTTTTTTTTTGTTGTTTTTATATCTGAAGGGCACCTTCCCTAAGTCTCATTCCAACAGAACATAAATTACAAAGACATGGCTTTCCTAAGAACATACTGCAAAGTTTACCTTTTGAACAAAATAGAAGTGGCACACATAATATTCAGCAAAGTATGTACCCAAAACCATGTGCAGTACATATAATGGCCACTAGGTGACAGCAGCTGTCTAAAGGCATTTTGTGGAGTGCTGTGACTTGAGTCAGTGGCATCTTAACAAGACACAATGGAGGGGCGTGCAAGGAGTGTTCTGAATGCTCTCAGTCAGGGAGTATTGAATTTCAGTCTTTAGGAGAATTGAATTTAGGTCGTTTCATGCTCAATCTGCATTCAATTAATAAGGCATACTTTACAGAAAGCTACACATGAACCTGTCACACTTTCAAAATAAAAAAGTGAAAATGATGCTTCCAGATTTAAATACTGTATTTTTAACAATAGTACTTGAAATTAACATCTGAGAGTCATACAGCTGGATTTTCTGGGGTTTGTTACTTTAAACTCAATTCATAGTGAGGCGCAGTTCTTGAAAACGTATTTCATTTTTTAAAAATGCTTTGCATAAACAGCACAGTCCTACAACCTTGAATCAGAACGATGCTAAGATAGATAATGGATGGGTTATGAATGAGCATTATAATGCATCTCAATAAAGGGATGGTTACTAATATGGAAGCACTTTAAGCACATGGCATTGTGTCGTTTGATGTGTTGGGTGAAAGACTGATTGAATTACAATGTTTATTTTTATTACTCTTTTCACAAAACACTCAAAGTGTTTAAAAAAGACATTCAGAGGATCCTTCAAACGCTCTGGAATTAAATCAGAATATCAAACAATGGAATGGATGCACGCATGAGTCAATGGATAGTAAAAATGGAATGAATGCATTAAACTGACACCATAAAAATGTAATAGAAGAAGCAAAAAAGGAATGAATGTGCTTGATCTCTTTCTTAGCTAATTATATCTCAACAGGTACTTTATTTGATCGACAGAGCGCAGCTTATAAGGGCAGATATGAAAAAAGTGCCTTGCGCATGGGAAAGATGCTATTTAAATAAAATGTATTTATTATTGTTAAAGTTTGGTGTGAAATTTTGATTTGGCCCTCTTCAGAAGTTCAGTCAAGTGGTCCTTATGCAACACATCATATAGATGTTTCCTACAAGTGTAATACTAAGCATTTTTAGAAAAGTAAATTAAATGACTGGGGGTGGAGTGATTTTGTTGTGTGCAAAATTTTCATTTAATGTGTTAAAAAAAAATTATATGCAGCTTACAATTCTTTGTGTGTACTTTCAAGATCTGGGGGGTCAAAATGGACATGCATGTGACCTTAAACAAACTGGAAATGATTCATAACTATATTTTTCTCACAGAAGACATTGCATAGCTTTATGAAATATGATTTTATTACACTGGACCCAGGGTGTAAGGATGGCACAATCTGATTAATTGCCTTGCTCAGAAGCATTTGATGAAGCAGCAGTACTATTTGAATTCAAGTGCAGCTCCTGAGCCGTTATATCATTCTTACTAGACTAAGATGAAAGAGCAGCATATTATACACCCTGGGTGGCCTAGTGACTCTTTGGGTAAGTCATCACATGTGTAGGGTGCACACGACCCAGTGTAATGATATTGAATTAAAATCTTGAAAACTGCTCTATAAACCCTTAAATGGCTCATTCTCTTCCAGTATACCTGCACTATCAGGATAAAGCAGCATGCAAAGGCAAACATTTCTAGCATTGACAGGTAAAGGAACGTACTCAAGGTGACAATGGATTTAGTTTTTAGGTCTCATTCTTTAACTAAACGGCTCATGTGTCTACCTGTGGTATGTGAGGAAGATTGTGAAAGACATTAGGCAGCAAATAGTATTTTTAAAATAAATACAATAGACACCATGCACAGAACCTTGTTACAGGAATATCCTGCATTGTTGTTATACAGTCTGCACCATTTCACTTTGTGGAATAAAGTCCCATGAGCCACTATTTGTGCAGTAGGTTATGGAAACACAGTCAGTGACAACTTCACGCTGAACACTGCACTGGGCATGTTACACAAGTGGATCTTTTCACTTTGTCCTACAGACTTTTGTCAGAAGTCATTACATTTATCGAGTGGGTATGAAATACAAATACCACCTGCACTGGAAATACTGCAGCTGTGCACTGACAGCATACTTTTAAATACCAAATTTATCCTTCAAAATAATTTTCCACATAAAAAAAAAAAAAAAACAGTAACATTTAATTTAACTAGAAGACACTGGAGGGGGCTAGCAGATTATATACTACCAGGCTGTCAGCATGTGCCAGCATGATTAAGAGTTCAGCATCAACACATTTTCAGTATGCTCAATAAACAGCTTGATTTCTTGGTTATCCTAAAAGTCATTACTTGAATAATGTGTGCAGAACAAGACATGGTGTCAAAGTGAAAAGGAATCAAAAGCAAATGAAAAAATGCCTTTTACAAAGAACAGGCTGGATATGGCAGGAGTCTGTGCAATGCAGATATAATTGATATATTTAAAATAGTATAAGTTCAAAGACATTGCAATATTAATGTTTGCTGGTCTGTTTAAAGAAAAAGCAGACAATGAGAAGCACAACTATGTAATTCTATTGATTGGACGAAAACGCAGGCACATGTACAAACTTAAACATGACGCAATGGAGGAATCATAACTTAGGCTGAGTTGTGAGATTGACAAAGCATAAAAAGTCAAACATTATGAGACAACTCTACCAAAAAAGAAGAAGAAGAAGAAGGAATATTTATTTTAAAGGTGTTGTATTTACAGTGACAATGGAAAAGTACATGACATACCTTTTACAATTCTATACAGAATAATAATAATAATAAGCCTATTTTCTCATTTTTTAACAATTTGTCAGTGCTTTAGAACAGAACAGGCCTTTCAACCCAACAAAGCTCACCAGTTTTATCCACTTAGTTCTTCTAAAATAACATCAAGTCTAAGTGAAGCTAAAAGCGTCATTTTAAATGTTCCTAAAGTCTTACTGTCTACCACACTACTTGGTAGCTTATTCCAAGTGTCTATCGTTCCTTGTGTAAAGAAAAACTTCCTAATGTTTGTGCGAAATTTACCCTGTACAAGTTTCCAACTGTGTCCCTGTGTTCTTGATGAACTCATTTTAAAATAGCAGTCTCGATCCACTGTACTAATTCCCTTCATAATTTTAAACACTTCAGTCATGTCACCTCTTAATCTTCTTTTGCTTAAACTGTATAGGCTCAGCTCTTTTAATCTTTTCTCATAATTCAACCCCTGTATCCCTGGAATCAGCCTAGTCGTTCTTCTCTGGACCTTTTCTAGTGCTGCTAAGTCCTTTTTGTAGCCTGGAGACCAAAACAGCACACAATACTCCAGGGGCCTCATGTATAAACGGTGCGTACGCACAGAAATGTTGCGTATGAACGTTTCCACGCTCAAATCGCAATGTATAAAACCTAAACTTGGCGTAAAGCCACGCACTTTTCCACGGTACCTCATGCCCTGGTGTACACAATTTCTCCGCTCGGTTTTGCAGACTGGCAGCACCCAGCATCAAAGCAGTGCTACTGTTCCTGTGTGGTCACCCTTTCTTTCTTAGATCCACATTCCTGACGCGGCTTTAGAAATACACTGAAACTAACTGCATATTGTTTATTAGTGTAATGCATCTGATTGTAATTAACCGGCAGCAATATAATGGTCCAGGGAATAGCCATAGTATTCCAAATACCATAACTGCTTTAGCGTTGTTACTCTCAATGCATCTTCTTCTTCTTTCAGCTGCTCCCGTTAAGGGTTGCCACAGCAGATCATCTTTTTCCATATTACTCTCACTGCACCACTCAGAGTATTTATATCACTGTATCTGAGTAGGAAATCACAGCAGCAGCTGATCGGAAAGAGAATTATCGGTATACAGCATGAAGCAGACGCTGACTCAGCCACGGCAAAACGTTTCAGAGACTTTCCTGTACGGACTTCGCGGTTTAGAAAAAGTTTCATCCCAAGAACTATAAACGCACTAAATCAGTCCATCAAGTGCTCCTTGTAGAACTGTTTGGACTTATAAGTACAATCACCTCACTGTAAACTTGGGATACAATTATAATATTACACAACCTGCGGCACTTTATAAAGCGCGTATTTACATATGATGACGATATCATTTTTAAGATGAAATGCAGCAAAATATGTTGATTATATTATACAGATAAAACTTTAACTTCATTTAAATAATCTGTATTGTTAATAATTAAACATGTGAGGACACGGTACCGCAGCGCTAACTAGTTCATGGATTGCTCCTGCATTGCGTTGTATTCTTGCTGGTGCTGACGCGACACTGGAAGGATAGACGGATAGAATAATTAAACATGTACTACGAAGATATTACAATGTTCCTTAAACGTTTTGAAGAATCAGCATTCTAAGCTTACAGGTGGCTTCACGTCTATTACAGAGCTGATTGTGTGGCGATTGGGTATTTGGAGAAAGAAAAGTAAGGACAGGAATTGGAGGTTAGTACGTTTGAAAGAGACAGTACTGCTGCAATAAATTATTTCATCGAAGGTCACGCATGGTGCAGCAAGCCTCTTGCGTGAGACATGAACAAGCACTGCGCCACCGTGTTCCCATGTTTACTAACATGCTTTAACTCCTATCATCATGAAAAAGATATCACGTATACATCTCAGTATTTCAATTATTCAGAGAGCTGTAATATCACGAATGTAATGGATTATGTGTGCTGTCGGAGAAAGAGAAAGCCCGTTTAAGAAGCAGGTAGTGATTCACACACATAGAAGATCAAATACGGAACAAATCAGTTAATGTGCTACTTTAGTTACAATGGGATTTGAGAAACTAGTAAATTAAATGATTTTAAGATGAACTTTATGATGTTCTACTTTAATGGCAAAATAAACTACGTGATTAAAGTGGAAATTTTGAGATTAAAGTTGACATTTCATGCTTTTTTCCCACTGTGTGCCTATTTTTTTTTGTCTGTACCCTAATAAGCTTTCATATGACACTCAGACGGTGGGCTACGACTTGCCTTTTCACGGCGACTTTAATATGTGATTTCTTTTTTATTTCGGGCACTGCGCGACTTTGTGAACTTGAGCTTTCGAGTTTCTCCGACACTCTGTCACTCGATCAACTTAATTTTGTTGATTATACCACTGTTTAAACCAACAATTACAGTAATCCCTCGCTATATCGCGCTTCGCCTTTCGCAGCTTCACTCCATCGCGGATTTTATATGTAAGCATATTTAAATATATATCGCGGATTTTTCGCTGCTTCGCAGGTTTCTGCGGACAATGGGTCTTTTAATTTCTGGTACATGCTTCCTCAGTTGGTTTGCCCAGTTGATTTCATACAAGGGACGCTATTGGCAGATGGCTGAGAAGCTACCCAGCTTACTTTTCTCTTTCTCTTGCGCTGACTTTCTCTGATCCTGACGTAGGGGGATTGAGCAGGGGGGCTGTTCGCACACCTAGACGATACGGATGCTCGTCTAAAAATGCTGAAAGATTATCTTCACGTTGCTATCTTTTGTGCAGCTGCTTCCTGAAACGTCATGCTGCACGGTGCTTCGCATACTTAAAAGCTCGAAGGGCACGTATTGATTTGTGCTTGAAAAACAAACTCTGTCTCTCTCTATCTCTCTCTCTCTCTCTCTTTGTCTGCTCCTGACGGAGGGGGTGTGAGCTGCTGCCTTCAACAGCTTTGTGCCGCGGTGCTTCGCATACTTAAGCCAAACAGCCCTATTGATTTGTTTGCTTTTCTCTCTCTCTCTGTGACAGTCACTGCTCCTGACTCGCACTCCTTTGAAGAGGAAGATATGTTTGCATTCTTTTAATTGTGAGACGGAACTGTCATCTCTGTCTTGTCATGGAGCACAGTTTAAACTTTTGAAAAAGAGACAAATGTTTGTTTGCAGTGTTTGAATAACGTTCCTGTCTCTCTACAACCTCCTGTGTTTCTGCGCAAATCTGTGACCCAAGCATGACAATATAAAAATAACCATATAAACATATGGTTTCTACTTCGCGGATTTTCTTATTTCGCGGGTGGCTCTGGAACGCAACCCCCGCGATGGAGGTGGGATTACTGTAGTACGTTTTTCCTTTGCCTCCATTTGGTATTTGCTGAAATTCTTATATTTTCCCCCGTGCTTTTCCCATTGTCTTTTCACAGAAGGCTGAGCTTAAGGGCTATTTATATTGATTTGCATATTCAAAGAGGCATAATTCTGGGAGGAGTTGGGGCGGGACAGAAGGCACGTGCACGCGCGTTACTTTTCAAGCTGATCAGGATTTATGTAGCGGAGGAACGTGGAAGTTTGCGTACATACAGATTCCTGCATCTGGATTTTTCTGTGCATACGCACATTCCTGCTTTTGTGCTTACGCCATGTTATAGTGTGAGTTCTACGCACGGCATTATGCATGAGGCCCCAAGTGAGGTCTCACCAGTGTGTTATAAAGGTTGAGCATAACCTCCTTGGACTTGTACTCCAAACATTGTGCTATAAGACCTAATATTCTGTTAGCCTTCTTAATGGCTTTTGAACACTGTCAGGAAGTCGATAGCTTAGAGTCCACTATGACTCCTAAATCCTGCTCATAGGGTGTACTCTCGATTTTCCGACCACCCATTGTGTATTCAAAACTAACGTTTTTACTTCCTATGTGTAATACTTTACATTTACTGACATTAAATTTCATCTGCCACAAATCTGCCCAAGCCTGTATGCTATCCAAGTCCTTCTGTAATGATGCAACTGATTCCAAATTATCTGCTAATCCACCTATCTTGGTATCATCTGCAAACTTAACCAGCTTGTTACTTATATTCCTATCTAAATCATTTATATTTATTAAAAATAGCAGCAGCCCTAGCACTGACCTTTGCTAGTCACCACTCTGAATAGCGACCATAAGGTTCCTGTGTCTGAGCCAATCATCTAAAAACATCACCCTGAACTCCCAGTTGTTTTAGTTTGATGCCCAACCTCTGGCATGGCACCTTATCAAATGCTATCTGAAAGTCAACTTTATATTTCTGTGCAACTTTATAGAAAATAATACTTTCAAAGAAAAAAATAAAAATATAAAGCTTAGTCACGATTTTCATCGGAAATAACAATGAAAATGATCATTTTAGTTGCTCCTATATGATGACAGATCAGCATATAATAATGGAGAATGTTTAGTCCAATGTGTTATTAATGAAAAAGGGAGAGCACTTATTCATATAATCTGTTGAGATATACTGGAATGTGCTTTCAAATGGTGAAAGGCAATATGCCACTGATGTTCATCCAGGACTCACCAGCTCATATGTGCTGCACATGTTTTGAAGTATCCGTAATATTGCGCTTTTTCTTATATACAAGTGGCAGAGATTTTTTAATAAGATAAATGACATAAGTCTAGTTTGAAATGTTTTACATATATGGTTATTTCATTAAATCTTTCCTTGTTGTTTTTCAACAGTGTTTAGATGTTCAGTTTCAGCACACATCTTATAAAGACGATCATCATTGCATCACAGAATACACAGAGTGAGCCAGAAATTACGATATGTAATAGGAATGGCCAACACAAACAGATACGTTGGTTATGCCTTCAATAATAAACACCTGCCAAGAATTCACATGAAGCACACACAGTGCTGGACAGAGACCACAAACAGTAGACTCTGCATGAGTCTATCAGGCTTATCAGGATTAAGTTGGTGAAAATGTAGCAATAAAACAGGAGCATGCAGATAATAATAGTAATACATTTTATTTATATAGCACCTTTCCCATGCTCAAGGCAGATCTTTAATAGACTTGAAGGAATTGTCCTCAGTACCACACTCCTCCTAATAAATGAAATACTGGCCATCAGATCCAACAGTGCAGCATTTCAGTATCCATGCAGCTCATATTCTGCTAAACCATCACTCACTAGCAAAGGAGAGAATTAAAACAAAACTGAGTGTCATTATGAACAATGCTGCACATCTTTTTTCTGACACACGAACACTGAGGGCTTTCAGCCAATGAATTATTCAGCAGAAGTGTGTCAAGAAATGCAACTGGGGGTCCTTTATAACAACAGTAATAGGTCTATATAATATCTCACTGTGATTGGGACTGCCAAGTCAGACATTTTCTTTCTTTTTAGTCATTGTGGTGTGTTCAGGGATTGTTAGTGACTTGCACATTATGATTGCAAGGACAGGCTTCAGCCCCGTGCAGCCTTGTTCAGGATTAAGTAGGCTTTGAAAATGGTATGGTAAGGTATGGCAAAAAGGTCAAAATTCCTGCAAAAGCACAGCAAAATCACAAAGAAACACCTTTGAATTTGAATGAATTACAAACGATTGTGAGCTGACGGCAGTCTCATGGAGTGATGGGCAGGTGGTTCTACCTCTTAGGGAACCGCCCATGAAATGCATGGTATGTAAATCAGGATACATAAACACATGGAAACAAGAATATTAACTTGCATAAAAGACTCAAAAATAAACCAAAAAAGATACTAAACAAGAATCTGAATCCCCACCAAGGGAGCAAACTTGGTTGAGGCATAACATAACCCCTTCCTCATGGAATGGCTTCCAGACACTCTAACCTCCCCAAGATTGCACTATTTCCCCATGGGAACATGAAGACGAGCAGGCTTGAATTATACACAGAAAACATGGCTAGAAGGCCTCCTCCTGGAGGTCCTGACAGAGCAATTTAGGTGGCCCCTTCTAGTGGCCCCTTCAGGGCAGATACGACTGTCAAACTACTTTCTGGTGGTCTCAGTAGGGCAAATGAAACAGGTGGACAACCTCCAGGTGGTCCTCATAGGGCAGATGAGAAAGGCGGACCATCTCCTGATGGCCCCAATGAAACAGGAAGACCATGGTCCTCAGAGGGCAGATATGAAGGATAGGTCACCTCCTGGTGGTCCCCACAGGACAGATGAAACAGGCAGAACACTTCTTGGCAGAAACATCTGGACAGCAGGCAGCTGGGCAACTCTCTGGTGGGAAGAATGAGCTAAAACATAATAGTTAAGAGGTGAGTTTATATTTTTACATTCCCCTCTAGTGTCCCTGAGGTCTACAATAAAGCTGCAGCCACTTCATGACAACATTCTAGAAACAACTTGGAAGTGCCCTCTCCTGGGGACACAGGCAGCAAGTTGGCTCCACCTGTTTCTAGAAACACAGGCAGTAACTCAATAGCGTCTCTCTAGGGAACATGGTTAAAGGCAAAATAGAGTTTTCTGCAGTCTTTGAGAGTTCTGGTGTGGTCTCAGCAGACTTTGGGAGCTCTGGTGCATTGCCAACAGTCTTTGGTGTCATGTTCATGTTGTGGGCAGTCTTCAGCTTGCTCTCAGTGAAGGCCAGGATGTTATCTAAACTTCCAGTGGTTTTGCAATAGACATGACTGCAATCTTGAGGTGGATGGTGTAACAAAAAACAGTGGCAAAAATTGGCAGAGGTCAGAGGGTTAAAACAGTGGCTAAAACAGGAAGACTTCACTTTTGTGTTTACCTGTGGTCTGCTTTTGGTGCAAGCGGGTGCTCTAGCTGTAGCAATGGCTGTAGCAATGACAGCCATCTGGATCGCATATTTCTCCCACAGGTACCGAACATTAGCCTCATTCATGTGCACCTCATCTCCTAAATTAAAAAAAAAATGGTCATCCTCTTCCAGATCGTTGATCCTTGCTAGGAAAGCTGAGGCCTCAGATAGCTTTGTCCTCTTCTCTCTCTCTAGTGGTTATATGTGCACTGAAGAATGTTCAATTTCAGAGCATCACAATAGTCTCAGGAATACCCATCCATCCAAATAAAGGATTTTTTTTTCCAAAACTGTACTTCTTTTGCATGGAGTTACTGTAATCTGACTTTTATTGTAGAAGTGGTTGATTTTGTTATGGACTTGAGAGCTGTCAAGTACAAAGTCTCAAAAAATTCCAAAAAAAGCCCACTAGAAAGGGAAACCATCAAACCCCTGCTAGTAACAAGGAGAAAAAACTCAGGATCTTTCATAAAATAATTTTTGTTTCCCAAAAATGCCCAGAGGCACAAAGAAAGTTCTGTGGAGTACAAAGACAAAGGAGTTGCCAGTAACATTTAGGCAATCCAAAGCAACAAGAAGTCAAGCCAAAAAACAGAGCAAAAAGGTAAAAATTCTAGAAATCACAGAAGCACAGCAAAATCACAAAGAAACACCAAGTCCCAAGTGTATCTGAATGAACAACGAGGAACTGTGGATTGTACCCACCTTTATAGGGCTGTGGGCGGTCCCTTGCAGTGATGGGCAGGTGGCCTGCCTCTTGGGGTACCACCCACAAAACGCATGGTATGTAACACAAGATACTGTACATAAACAGAAACTAAATGGTCAATAATATTAATGTACATAAAAGGCTCAAAAATTAACAACTAAGGCATTAAATAAGAATATGAACCCCAGCTAAAAAAATAACAGGTAAGATAAAGTGGAAAAAGAAACAAAACAAGACTGTATGCAAACTTTCACACCACAACAACCTGAAAGGCAAACCTATGAAATACACACAGAGTCTTATCAATGCTTCAAGAAATCAGCACCAGGCTGTCAGGGCTGAGTTCTGTTTTTCCTGTTATGTTTTTTTCTTATTTTTGAAATTTACTGCTGCTCATTTGTCTGATCTTGTTTTAATTTTTAATTTGTTTCCTGTCTTCACTCTCTTACCCAATACTAGTTATTTAGAGATTTGAGCTTTGCCTTAACTAAATCAGCAAATGTCTGAGAGCCCTATTTAAGACACTGTCATGATTGACACTTTCTGTCATTTTTCCTGAATTCTCTGTATGTTTGTAAATTATGTTATTCATGTTTTTCGGGTTTTCATACACAGAGAATCCGTTTATGTCATTATCTTATCAATTGGAAAGGTTACTTAAAAGTCTATGTTTTTTTAGCTTAAGCTTTTACACTTTTGTTTTACTGATTGGTGCCACGGTTTTGGGGAGTTCTTGTCACCTACTTTCTTGGAAGTAATCCCATGATGCATTGGACTAGCATGGTGATAACTTCACCAGCGCACTGGTACAAAGATGTCTGGAGCCATTCCTTGATATCCAAAATTGTATAACAACAAATACGTATGTGATCTTCATGCTTCTTTTGGTAATTGACTTCAGACCAGTTACTCTTACTTCATACAGCATGAAGATCTTTGAGAGACTCATCCTAAAGCAGTTACAACCCCTGGTTTCAGAACATCTGGATCCTCTACAGTTTACTGATCAGGCACATACAGGTGTGGAGGATGTTCTCATCTACGTGCTTCACAGAGCCTACTCCCACTTGGACAAAGCCAGTACCACAGTCAGTGCTTTTAACACCATTCTACCTCATCAACTGGGGAAAATGTCAAGGTTATGAATCATGGTGCTCCCACAATCTTCTGGATCATGGACTACTTGACCAACAGACAGCAGTTTGTGAGGGCGACGGACTGTGTGTCAGAAATGGTGGTGTGTAATACTGGAGCACCTCAAGGAGCTGTCCTGTCTCCTTTCTTATTTACCCTCTAAACAACAGACTTCAAGCACAATTTTATTGCTTGCATTCTACAAAAATTTTCAGATGACTCCTCCATCATAGGCTGCATTAATAATGGAGATGAGTCAGACTACAGAAAGGTTGTGAAGGACTTTGAATTGTGGTGCAGGGGCAACAACCTGCAACTTAACATCAGCAAAAGAAAAAAACTGGTGGTGGACTTCTGATGAGCCAAGAAGCCTTTGAGACCAGTTAACATTCAGGGGGGTACATGGAAGTGGTACAGAGCTACAAGTACCTGGGGGTTCACATAAAGAACAAATTGGACTGCTCTCACAAAAGAGTGGCTCTGCACAAGAAGGGCCAGAGCAGACTGTACTTGCTAAAGAGACTCAGGTCTTTTGATGTGTGCAGCAACTGCATGAAATGTTCAATCAATCGACAGTAGCCAGTGTGGTCTTATATGTTGCAGTTTCCTGGGGAAGCAAACTGAACACAAAAGAAACACATTGCCTGAACAAACTTATCAAGACAGGCAAACCCTGGACACAATCAAAGCTGTTGTAGAAAAGAGGATGGTGGCAAAATTGGATGCCATCATGAAAAATCCCTTCCATCTCTTTCAGGAGGCGCTCTCTTTGAGCACTTTTAGACACAGGCTCTTGTTGTTGTGATTTCTGCCACTCATGAATAACAAGAAAGGGTGCAGGCCTCAGAAAACAAACAAAATCCAGACCTACCCTCTTCATAGTTCTTGGTCCCTTAAGCAGGCCTCGCCTCGGGCAGATTAGGCCCAAACTTAAAAGGCTGAGCTATCCTGAATGCAGAGGCTGAAATGCCTACATTAAAAAGAGAAAAAACATAACACGGGCGGCACGGTGGCGTCGTGGGTAGCGCTGCTGCCTCGCAGTTGGGAGATCTGGGGACCTGGGTTCGATTCCCGGGTCCTCCCTGCGTGGAGTTTGCATGTTCTCCCTGTGTCTGCGTGGGTTTCCTCCGGGCGCTCTGGTTTCCTCCCACAGTCCAAAGACATGCAGGTTAGGTGGATTGGCGATTCTGAATTGGCCCTAGTGTGTGCTTGGTGTGTGGGTGTGTTTGTGTGTGTCCTGCGGTGGGTTGGCACCCTGCCCAGGATTGTTTCCTGCCCTGTGTTGGCTGGGATTGGCTCCAGCAGACCCCCGTGACCCTGTGTTCGGATTCAGCGGGTTGGAAAATGGATGGATGGATGAAAAACATAACACATTTGGTCCTGATATGAACAAAGTAAATTTTAAAGTATTTATTATAGAGTTTTCAAAAATGGATAAGATAAAGATAAGGTAAAAAAAAATAAAAAAGCAATAAACCAGATTTGCAAGAGTCAAAACCATAAAAGAGAAACCAAAGCTTAAAATCACAATCAATAAATAAATAAATAAATCATGAACCAATTTCAGTAGTACAATGCCAAAGCTGCAATTACCTCTGCAGGTATCATGAACTTGGGGTTCTAAAATAAGCAAGTCCCAAAAGTTCCAAAAACATTTTCAATAAAGTCCACCTGGAGATGTAAACACTGCTAAAGTCCACAGCTAGACGCAAAAATGCCTCATAGAATCTCTATGAAATAAACGATTTATTCTTCTCAAAAAAGTATTCTAATAGCAATGAAGCTCTGTGGAGCACAAACGCAAAATGGAGTTGCTTATAAAAAGAAAGGTAATCAAAGGTCCCAACACAGACATTAAAAGAATGGCCAAAACCAGAGCAAAAGGTTGGAATATCCAATAACTCCCAAGCACAGAAAAAAAATCACATAAAATTCCAAAACACATCAAACTTCCAAAGCCCATTCACAATGAGCCGTCAGGAACTATGGGAGACCCTCTGGAATTATAGGGCAGTGTGCATTCCCTGCAGGTGGTTGGCAGGTGGCCCTGCCTCTTGGGGGGGACCACTCACAAAACCCCTGGAACATTACCAAGGCATAGTACACAAAGCATATAATACAGGAAAGTAACAATGACATAAAACAAAGACCCAAAAATGAACAAAAAATACATAAAGGAAGAATATGAAGGCCAGCTAGGGGAGGAACCCTGGCTGAACTATAATAGCAGGATCATCTCTTATACATGTGGGACAGTCCTTCAGCTTCACCTTTGGGTAGTGTTGTGAATCAGATCATTTATTACAGAGTTAATACATTTTTTTGTGGGAAAACCATGTGTGGATTTAGGTGTTTTGAGTATCAGAAAATGTTCTTGCTATGTGGATGAATCATTTATAACTTCCAGAAATTTTTTCATGTTTATAATTTAAGATTATAACAATGCCATTTTTGTTTTGTGCTTTCAGAAGGATGGATATGTGATCACATTAAGACATTTATTCATAAAAAGAGCATGAACTCTTTAGAATATCTCTCAGGAAATAATGAGATTATGAAAACAAAACACCATTTAAAGCAAGTCTGTAATAGTCTGAAAAGTAGAAGTTGAGGGCAAGTTTTGAGGAAATGTCCAATACAGTAAAAATCCTAGAAGCATCATAAGTGCCGCCCTAAAGAAATGTAGAAGATATGCTCTATGAGGGGAGAACAGTGAGTCTTCCAAAACTACCACAGCAAATGGGACTCAAGTCATGAGGCCACCAAAAGTACAAAGGCACGAATTATTATTAGTAGTATTTCAGAGTCAGAACCAGAATCAAAATCAGAGTCACATTATTCCTAGCATGTGAAGCATAACAGAATTGACTTTGGTTAGATGCAAAACATTGGATACAAGACATAACCAACTCAAGACAACACCATTTCAACCCAACATTAACTTGACACTGTGCAAACCACTATATGAATACAAGAATTTCTTGAACAAAACATTTACAAACTTCAATAAATAACTCAAATAGATAGAAAAACAATACAAAATAATATAGATATTGTGGCAGATAGATGGTGCTATAACGCGCTAACCCGACACAAACAGACGCTAGAGGCACAAGTCCAAAAAACACATGTGAATTTTATTTACAGTGTCCCCAACATCCCAAACACACAGCTTCTTTACTCTTTATCTTTGCTTTCTTATTTTCTCTTTATCTCTCAGTCCTTTTCTTTTCTCCTCCACCCCATTCAGCAAGCTTCTTCATCATCATCATCCTTATCCTCATCCTCCTCCTCCTCCTCCCGACTCTGGCCCCTTATATAGGTCACCCAGAAGTGTTCCAGGTGCTAACTGACCTACTTCCGGCAGCACTTCTGGGTGTGGTGGAAGAGCTGCTCTCCAATGCTCAGCACCTCCTATCTCAGCTGCAGCACTTCCTGGCAGCACCAAACTCCCACTCCCATGAAGCCCTGTGGTGGTCCAAGGCACTGCTGCAACCAGTTACCATCTAGCGTTCCGGGGGAGGTAACGTCCCAGCCAGGGAAGGGCTCCAGCCGTCCTCCACAATAACAAATACTACAAGCCGAGCAAGTATGAAATATTTACAAATAGACAAACAGCACAGTTACCAGTTATATGTTGCAAAAACTAACTGCAAAAACAGGAGTAATTGTATACATTTATTTAGGATCTGAATACTTGTGAGGAAAGAAGCTGCGGGGATGGCATGTAGTTCGGGTTGCAACAGACCTGTACCTCCTCTGTGATGGCAGTTTATTGAACAGAAAGCTTCTGGGGTAGGTGGGGTCAGCTGCAATCTTTCCTGCACTCTCCTCTGGTGATGAACAGATCTTTTAATGATGGGAGACAACAGCCAATAAATGTCACAGTTGAACAAATCACCTGCTGAAACAAGTCTTAGAAAGAGAAGAGGCAGAAAGAAAGCAAATGGTGATGGAGGAGATCACAATACTCTCATTGATGACTGAGTAAAAATGTAACAATATACACCTCGATATCCCAAGCTTCTTAAGATAGTGAAGGAAGAACAATCTCTTCCTGGCTTTCTTGATGATGGAGGTGATGCGCTTGACCCATTTTAATGTATTAGTGAAAGTAGTCCCCAGGAATTTAAACGACTGAACCACAGACACAGACCGGCCATTAATTTGCAAAGGTGGACAGTTAATGACTTGTTGGTGGAAATCAATCCTCATTTCCACTGTCTTAAAAGCATTGAGCTCCAAAAACACCTATTTGAACACCATTCTAGAAGATGGCCCACCTCTCTTTGATAGGAAGACACACATTATTGGAAATGAGACCCACTATGTTTGTGTCATCTGCAAACTTTACAATTTTTACAGATTTGCTCATGGATCTGCAGTTATTTGTATACTGTTAAAATGGGGGGGGGGGGGGGGTGTGTGAAAGAACACCGCCTGCGGTGGAGCCTATGCTAATTGAAATTGGATCCGACATATAAGGGCACAGTCTTGCATACTGCTTCCTACATGTCAAGAGACTCATAATTCACTGGCAGACACTATAGGGCACACCTAACTGGATTAGTTTACTTTGAAGCAACTCTGGAACAATAGTATTAAAGGCTGAACAGATATACAGTTAGGTCCATAAATATTTGGACAGAGACAACTTTTTTCTAATTTTGGTTCTGTACATTACCACAATGAATTTTAAATGAAACAACTCAGATACAGTTGAAGTGCAGACTTTCAGCTTTAATTCAGTGGGGTGAACAAAACGATTGCATAAAAATGTGAAGCAACTAAAGCATTTTTTTAACACAATCCCTTCATTTCAGGGGCTCAAAAGTAATTGGACAATTGACTCAAAGGCTATTTCATGGGCAGGAGTGGGCAAGTCCGTCGTTATGTCATTATCAATTAAGCAGATAAAAGGCCTGGAGTTGATTTGAGGTGTGGTGCTTGCATGTGGAAGATTTTGCTGTGAACAGACAACATGCGGTCAAAGGAGCTCTCCATTCAGGTGAAAGAAGCCATCCTTAAGCTGCGAAAACAGAAAAAACCTGTCCGAGAAATTGCTACAATATTACAAGTGGCAAAATCTACAGTTTGGTACATCCTGAGAAAGAAAGCAAGCACTGGTGAACTCAGCAATGCAAAAAGACCTGGACGTTCACGGAACAAAACAGTGGTGGATGATCGCAGAATCATTTCCATGGTGAAGAGAAACCCCTTCACAACAGCCAACCAAGTGAACAACACTCTCCAGGGGGTAGGCGTATCGATATCTAAGTCTACCATAAAGAGAAGACTGCATGAAAGTAAATACAGAGGGTGCACTGCAAGGTGCAAGCCACTCATAAACCTCAAGAATAGAAAGGCTAGATTGGACTTTGCTAAAGAACATTTAAAAAAGCCACCACAGTTCTGGAAAAACATTCTTTGGACAGATGAAACCAAGATCAACCTCTACCAGAATGATGGCAAGAAAAAAGTATGGAGAAGGCATGGAACAGCTCATTATCCAAAGCATACCACATCATCTGTAAAACACGGTGGAGGCAGTGTGCTGGCTTGGGTGTGCATGGCTGCCAGTGGCACTGGGACACTAGTGTTTATTGATGATGTGACACAGGACAGAAGCAGCCGAATGAATTCTGAGGTGTTCAGAGACATACTGTCTGCTCAAATCCAGCTAAATGCAGTCAAATTGATTGGGCAGCGTTTCATGATACAGATGGACAATGACCCAAAACATACAGCCAAGGCAACCCAGGAGTTTATTAAAGCAAAGAAGTGAAAAATTCTTGAATGGCCAAGTCAGTCACCTGATCTTAACCCAATTGAGCATGCATTTCACTTGTTGAAGACTAAACTTCAGACAGAAAGGCCCACAAACAAACAGCAACTGAAAGCCGCTGCAGTAAAGGCCTGGCAGAGCATTAAAAAGGAGGAAACCCAGCATTCTGGTGATGTCCATGAGTTCAAGACTTCAGGCTGTCATTGCCAGCAAAGGGTTTTCAACCAAGTATTAGAAATGAACATTTTATTTCCAGTTATTTAATTTGTCCAATTACTTTTGAGCCCCTGAAATGAAGGGATTGTGTTAACAAAATGCTTTAGTTGCCTCACATTTTTATGCAATCGTTTTGTTCACCCCACTGAATTAAAGATGAAAGTCTGCACTTCAACTGCATCTGAGTTGTTTCACTTAAAATTCATTGCGATAATGTACAGAACCAAAATTAGAAAAACGTTGTCTCTGTCCAAATGTTTATGGACCTAACTGTATATATATATAAATTAACGGCATCTTCCACTGAACAATTTGCCCTATATGAAACCAAAGTGGATCAAGGAGTGGGTCAGTGATGGTCTTTATTCTTTAACTGAGACAGTTGAAACTGTACAGTACATAAGGCAAGGAGTGTTCTGGGACTGAGTTTCATGACAGAGTATTATAACAAGAACCAATAGATTCTTCTTGGTCATTTATTTGAGATTATGTCTGCTGAAAAAGTAAAACCCTGCACATTTCCTTGGAGAAAAGCCCTAGTGCAGTATGGAGGCAAACACAGAAGTTATTAGATTAGATTATTTTGCCAAGGATCTTATGGACTTCTACCAAGTTCAATCAACTATTTTTACAAAAAGACAGGTCATACACATCTGAGGTTATCTGTATGGGTTAACAACTAGCTGAAATGTATAGATGTTTCCAAAGAAACGCAAGAGAACTGTCATGATAGAAGGCTGGAGGATACCAATGTTAGAAGATGTGATATTTTGACTTTTGAAGGAATGTTTGTTGCTACAAAAGCAAAAGATTTTGGACTACAATAGAACCAAGACTGGTACAATTCATAAACAAGACTGACTTCTGTGAATGGAAATGTACACTTAAAAGAGGTGAATGGAGTAAGTAATATCCTAAGTTGGAGAAAACCAGGTTGTGTACGAAAGTATGGGAAATAGTTAATCAACATGTGACAAAAGTGTGCTAAGATATGTCACAGAGCAAAACACTGTAAGGAGAAAGTAAAGAATAGAGTAAGGAGGAATCAACGTCACAGCCTCAAAGAGTGTTACCAGGAACATGGATTTAAAATGAAAATTAAGATGGAAAGAATGAAACTATTTAATGATAATAAATAAGAGAGGACCAAAAGTGGAGAGAAAGAGAGAGGTGGTGCAGAAATGAAACAGATAATACATCCATCCATCCATTTTCCAACCCGCTGAATCCGAACATAGGGTCACGGGGGTCTGCTGGAGCCAATCCCAGCCAACACAGGGCACAAGGCAGGAACCAAACAGATAATACAGTATACCTTAAATTGAAAACACACAAAAATGGCTTCAAAATTAACAAAGGTGGATGAAATGAAAGAGAAAAAAGGATAAAATAGAGCACTATAAAAAGAAGCAGTAGACATAAAAGAACAGGATACTGCACTAAGTGACTGAAAGATGGAAGGGAATGAGAAAGAAATCTGAAACAAATGAAAAATAAAAAACAGAACGAATAACAAGAAACTGAGAAACATGCAAATGAATTTGAAAAAGACAACCAAGTGAAATAGAATGAGAAGAAAAAGGAAAGTAAAAGCCGTATCCATATTACTAACCGAGAATGCTAAACCGGATGATGGACGCAGGCACATCCGGCCATGGGCCGTAGCTGCAAAAAGACGTACTGCGCAGGCGCAAAAAGAGTCCGCGAGAGTCGGCTGAGGAGCCGAGAAAGGCGGACAAAAGAGGGCGAGAGAGGCGGATGAGGGGCCGCGAGAGGCGCAGGCGCAAAAAGAGTCCGCGAGAGTCGGAGAAAGGCGGAGAAAAGAGGGCGACAAAGGCGGATGAGGGGCCGCGAGTGGCGGACAAGACCACAGAAAAAAGGAGTGAGCACATACAAAAAGGAGAAATGAGGCGCAAAGTCAAACGCAGGAAAAGCACGAAACACATTGCACACGAAACTAGACCTGAAAAAAAAAAAAAAAAAAAAAAAAAGAGGCTCGCGCACAACAGCAAGGCACCCCCCCCCCCCCCCCTACAGGCACCGGATGGGACACACACCAAGAGGGGGATTCAACAAGCCCATGGAACACAAAAAAAAGAACACAAAACCACCCCACAGACCCTACAAGCGAGGGACGGGACACACACAAAGAGGGGGATTCAACAAGACACAGGAACACAAAAAGAAAGAAGACGCTCGCGCAACAACACCCCCCCCCCCCCACCCACATCCATAAGAAGTCACACCCAAAGCCACATATTCTAAAGTGAACGTCAGCACCTTCACACTAGACAGCATAGGTGTCAGCATTGGTGGATCTCCTTACAATAAAGCACTATTAACCGTTCAACTGCAGAAAAAGAAACATATTAACAGTGACTGCGACCCTCCTTATTACTTATCCATATTTCGGATGCTGAGAAAGAAACAAGTCATGAATACACGGTCACGGGTACAAAACGAAAAGGAAAGGATAACAGGAACAAACACACGAACACGAAAGAAACAACAAAATAGACGGCTATGCAGCATAGGTGGATCTCATTACAATAAGGCACTATTAACCGTTCAACCGCAGAAAAGGCTCCATATTAACAGTGAGTGCAATACTCCTTATTACTTATCCATATTTCTAAAAGAAAAAATGTCTCGACTCCAAAAACGCAAAGCTCAACTAAAGCTTCTAACTAACGATGTACCTAAAAGTAAAAACTTTATTAACTGCGTTAGATCCTACAATAGTTCATTTGCTTTTAGTAAATATCAGGCCACCAAAAGGCAATGGCCCATACTGCTTTCCCATATGTGCACAAATACTGCATCGCATTGGAACAATGCACCCTGAAACAAATCAACAACGCAAATATGCACAAATCTACATCCTGGATCCACATGATGCAAACTATCAATCAAAGTGCTGCATCGCAACAGGCACGGATTCAAAACGAAACACCTCCCGTCTCAGACATACGTTAACGGCAAGGAAGGCTACAACGGGCGTCTCACACAGCACAGGCAAATCGATTACAGCTCCAAAACAACACGTCCCAAATACTACATATGCAACAACGCACCTCTCAAACGGCACAAGGAAAACATACACTGGGAAAATTCATTCGGATTAATGAATGTCATTTGCAATCATTGTCATTCAGTTCACTTCCCTGAAGAAACAACTGGCAATACAAGTAATACATTTAGACGTTGTTGTCAAAAGGGTCAAATTAGACTGCCTTCTTTACATTCATATACTGAATATCTACAGAAGATTCTAACTGACGATGTACCTGAAAGTGAAATCTTTATCAACTGCATTAGATCCTACAAATCGGTATCCACTATGAACATTAACGGTGGCACTGCACGTGACATCCGTCTTCAAAAAATGTTGTTTATTGATGAATGTACAATGGCATGAAGTCACTTACTCAACACCATTCATAAACTTCTACAAACGTTTATGAATAATAATATTCGATTTGGAGGAAAGGTACTTTTATTAGGAGGAGATTTTAAACAGTGATTAGCTATTCTTCCAGATGCCATGCACTCAGCTATTGTTCAGTGCACCTTAAAATACGCAGACAATTGGCATTGCTTTCAAAAGATACAGTTAGTAAAAAAGATACGATGTCCAGAACCAGATCATAACAATTGCTTATTACAACTGAGAGATGGTACACTCACCAATACAGATGGACTTCAGCCACATATTATTACAATTCCTCAAGCCTTTATCTGCGACGACTTAGTTACAGAGAGATTTGGAACAGCAATCTCATTAGACCAAATGCCCCTTTTAACACAATGCACTATATTATGTCCAAAAAATATTAATGTGGAAAACATAAATACCCAAGTCATTCCATTACTTCCTGGAGAGACACAACTCTTTCTAAGCTCTGACAAAGTTGACTCTGATCACAACAATAACCATCTTCATTGACCTTACAAGTTCTGACCTGGAATTACCTTTTACACTTAAACGGCGTGTACAAAGAAATTTTCCAATAAACCTTTACACTGTGCCACGCACTTTATTGTTTGCTTTCTATTTGCATCATCTACACCGTCACACTATTCTATATCTCATTCATACATCACGCTCTTTGTCATTCCCAACACCAGGGGTTGGCGAGCGAAGCGAGTAACAAGAGAACCAAGATAATATCAAAGAGGACAAAATGGGGACAGAAGTCACCACTTCTGAGCTTGGTTTTTTATATCATTGTATTCTTATTCCTGCTTCTGTTAGAGGAAGATTACTGTATAAAATACAGATTGACATTTCATATCCAGAGTAGAGACATTGACATGACAGCCTTTAATTACATGAAGATAGATTAAAAAATGTATGTCTAAGAAAAGGGTCAGTTATAGTGTTGTGGGAACAGAAAAGGAACACTGAGAAATCTACTTTGTGTTATTTGATTTTTTGTGGTTTTTACAGTTACAGAGTTTTAGGCATCATAATTTGCAACTCTACATCTCTAGATTCATATCATAGTCTGGTCATTGTCAATGTATTCATCTCATACTTTTCTAGGTTACGTCCCAAAGCTTATGCAGGTTAAGGTCAGTCAGTCAGTCATTGTCCAACCTGCTATATCCTAACACAGGGTCACGGGGGTCTGCTGGAGCCAAAACCAGCCAACACAGGGCGCAAGGCAGGAACAAATCCCCGGGCAAGGCGCCAGCCCATCGCAGGGTACACACACACACACACCCATACACCAAGCACACACTAGGGACAATTTAGGATCGCCAATGCACCTAGCCTGCTTGTCTTTGGACTGTGGGAGGAAACTGGAGCACCCGGAGGAAACCCACACAGACACGGGGAGAACATGCAAACTCCATGCAGGGAGGACCCAGGAAGCGTACCCAGGTCTCCTTACTGTGAGGCAGCAGTGCTACCACTGCGCCACCGTGCCGCCCACAGGTTAAGGTAAAAGTTGATATTGAATTGATTATGTGTGACTGTGTGTGTGTGTGCACTGTGATGGCCTGGAATCCCATTCAGGATTATATATGCCTTGTGCTTCCTGTTTATATTCTGCATGTTCTCCTTGTATCTGCAAGTGGTTTCTGCCAGGATACATCAGATGAATTAGTATTTGTCCATTTGCATTAGGTGAGTGTGTTTGCTTCTCATCCATTCAGAGTTGGCTTCTGCCTTTTGATGTCATGACATTTTCTGACTGGAAATGGATAGGTGGCGAAAAACTTCAATTTATCTCAAGTTATTGTCCTTCATTTTTACATGAAACATACAGTATGTTTCCAGTCTTGTTGTATATACAATATACAAAAATGTATTGTGGCAACAGCATAACCTTCTCTGTATGTACAACACTAATACATTATATAGTGTGAATTTACCCAGTTATTCAAATATATACTATTCATACAGCATTCTCGTTTTAGTTTTCCACTAGGGGGCTCCGCCCCCTGCTTGCTTCGCTCGCCAACCCCTGGTGTTGGGAATGACAAAGAGCGTGATGTATGAATGAGATATAGAATAGTGTGACGGTGTAGATGATGCAAATAGAAAGCAAACAATAAAGTGTGTGGCACAGTGTAAAGGTTTATTGGAAAATTTCTTTGTACACGCCGTTTAAGTGTAAAAGGTAATTCCAGGTCAGAATTTGTAAGGTCAATGAAGATGGTTATTGTTGTGATCAGAGTCAAGTTTGTCAGAGCTTAGAAAGAGTTGTGTCTCTCCAGGAAGTAATGGAATGACTTGGGTATTTATGTTTTCCACATTAATATTTTTTGGACATAATATAGTGCGTTGTGTTAAAAGGGGCATTTGGTCTAATGAGATTGCTGTTCCAAATCTCTCTGTAACTAAGTCGTCGCAGATAAAGGCTTGAGGAATTGTAATAATATGTGGCTGAAGTCCATCTGTATTGGTGAGTGTACCATCTCTCAGTTGTAATAAGCAATTGTTATGATCTGGTTCTGGACATCGTATCTTTTTTACTAACTGTATCTTTTGAAAGCAATGCCAATTGTCTGCGTGTTTTAAGGTGCACTGAACAATAGCTGAGTGCATGGCATCTGGAAGAATAGCTAATCACTGTTTAAAATCTCCTCCTAATAAAAGTACCTCTCCTCCAAATCGAATATTATTATTCATAAACGTTTGTAGAAGTTTATGAATGGTGTTGAGTAAGTGACTTCATGCCATTGTACATTCATCAATAAACAACATTTTTTGAAGACGGATGTCACGTGCAGTGCCACCGTTAATGTTCATAGTGGATACCGATTTGTAGGATCTAATGCAGTTGATAAAGATTTCACTTTCAGGTACATCGTCAGTTAGAATCTTCTGTAGATATTCAGTATATGAATGTAAAGAAGGCAGTCTAATTTGACCCTTTTGACAACAACGTCTAAATGTATTACTTGTATTGCCAGTTGTTTCTTCAGGGAAGTGAACTGAATGACAATGATTGCAAATGACATTCATTAATCCGAATGAATTTTCCCGGTGTATGTTTTCCTTGTGCCGTTTGAGAGGCGCGTTGTTGCATATGTAGTATTTGGGACGTGTTGTTTTGGAGCTGTAATCGATTTGCCTGTGCTGTGTGAGACGCCCGTTGTAGCCTTCCTTGCCGTTAACGTATGTCTGAGACGGGAGGTGTTTCGTTTTGAATCCGTGCCTGTTGCGATGCAGCACTTTGATTGATAGTTTGCGTCATGTGGATCCAGGATGTAGATTTGTGCATATTTGCGTTGTTGATTTGTTTCAGGGTGCACTGTTCCAATGCGATGCAGTATTTGTGCACATATGGGAAAGCAGTATGGGCCATTGCCTTTTGGTGGCCTGATATTTACTAAAAGCAAATGAACTATTGTAGGATCTAACGCAGTTCATAAAGTTTTTACTTTTAGGTACATCGTTAGTTAGAAGCTTTAGTTGAGCTTTGCGTTTTTGGAGTCGAGACATTTTTTCTTTTAGAAATATGGATAAGTAATAAGGAGTATTGCACTCACTGTTAATATGGAGCCTTTTCTGCGGTTGAACGGTTAATAGTGCCTTATTGTAATGAGATCCACCTATGCTGCATAGCCGTCTATTTTGTTGTTTCTTTCGTGTTCGTGTGTTTGTTCCTGTTATCCTTTCCTTTTCGTTTTGTACCCGTGACCGTGTATTCATGACTTGTTTCTTTCTCAGCATCCGAAATATGGATAAGTAATAAGGAGGGTCGCAGTCACTGTTAATATGTTTCCTTTTCTGCAGTTGAACGGTTAATAGTGCTTTATTGTAAGGAGATCCACCAATGCTGACACCTATGCTGTCTAGTGTGAAGGTGTTGATGTTCACTTTAGAATATGTGGCTTTGGGTGTCACTTCTTATGGATGTGGGTGGGGGGGGGGGGGGGTGAGGATTGTTGTTGCGCGAGCGTCTTCTTTCTTTTTGTGTTCCTGTGTCTTGTTGAATCCCCCTCTTTGTGTGTGTCCCGTCCCTCGCTTGTAGGGTCTGTGGGGTGGTTTTGTGTTCTTTTTTTTGTGTTCCATGGGCTTGTTGAATCCCCCTCTTGGTGTGTGTCCCGTCCGGTGCCTGTAGGGGGGGGGGGGTGCCTTGCTGTTGTGCGCGGGCCTCTTTTTTTTTTTTTTTTTTTTTTTTCAGGTCTAGTTTCGTGTGCAATGTGTTTCGTGCTTTTCCTGCGTTTGACTTTGCGCCTCATTTCTCCTTTTTGTATGTGCTCACTCCTTTTTTCTGTGGTCTTGTCCGCCACTCGCGGCCCCTCATCCGCCTTTGTCGCCCTCTTTTCTCCGCCTTTCTCCGACTCTCGCGGACTCTTTTTGCGCCTGCGCCTCTCGCGGCCCCTCATCCGCCTCTCTCGCCCTCTTTTGTCCGCCTTTCTCGGCTCCTCAGCCGACTCTCGCGGACTCTTTTTGCGCCTGCGCAGTACGTCTTTTTGCAGCTACGGCCCATGGCCGGATGTGCCTGCGTCCATCATCCGGTTTAGCATTCTCGGTTAGTAATATGGATAAAAACAGCTTTATTTTTAAAAATACTTTTATGTATGAGTGCGGATTGAAAAGTAATGAGATTGTTCCTGTTTTCTCTTTCAAGATAGGCAACATGCAAGTCGGGGAGGCCATTCACTGTAGTTAGAGATGTCAGCATTACCAAACTAACAAACTGTAGCAAGAACACTGCTCAAATGTCGATAGAGGAATACTGATTTCTTAATCATGATTATCATGTGTGAGCCTTCTGTCTTCTTGTGACGTGTTAGCCTCCTGTATTCTTGTAAACATTTGTTAGGCTTGGTAATGTTGACATCTGTAACTGCAGTGGATGGCGTCCCCGAATGCGGTTCGTCATTCACTTGTGTGTTGTCGACCTTAAACTGCTTCCATCATCAAAATACAGCAGTACAGCTAATATTTCCTCACTTCATGTTTGCCATAACATTTGAAGAGTTTACTTACCACTCTAAGATTAACGCAAAATTCAATCACACAGCCGTACGCTCAAAGGAAGGTCTTCTTCATCCACCATGATGACACATATGAGGTGCTGCCACATGCTGTGACCTCATCTGAAAGAGAAACATGGATAGTCTCATTACTTGTCAATAAGCACTTTGAAAGAAAATGTAACTGCTTGCAAGCTACTAAGGGTTAAAAGCTGTTTTTGCTATAATGGCAGGTTATTCATACAGGAATCTGTCATAAGACAGGGAGTAAGCTGACCAAAGACAACGTTTTTATTTAGAATGCGTCTGTTAGACACAGGAAAGATGACTTTTCCTTCTTTAGGGCCCCTTTTGTAAAGTACAAAAAATAGAAACGGTTAGCCGATGCACGCAATGTAAGACGAAATGCTTAGATAAACATATTTTGCTTATTGATTTGTAAGGGGGAGGGAGGAAAATTATTAAAAGTCGAGTGATACAAGGGAACTTTGCTGCTATGCGATGAGTACGTGGAATCTACGTGGCTAGATAAAGACTGATTGATTGAACTATTCCTGTCTTCCTCGGGGGTTGCTTCCACAGCACTCATAATTAAAATTATGAAATATTTGTAATAATTGTTTTTTCCAAATTTAAAAATGGATAAATTCACTTATAACCACATGAATTTTGTATTAATTCCTTTACTCTTCGTTTCTTTCATTTAAGATGTAAGGAGTTTAAATCTGGACTTTCTATCACACAGCTGGGATGGTCTTGGGACAGGCACCCCAACTGAAGGTGATGAACTCAAAACTCGAACTAGGAAAACTTTTTTTGAAGAAAAAGAAACAAATCTTAAATATCTGCCACAAAGAAAAAGACACCATAGAAATTTGATAAATCAGTATTTCTTTGTAATTAAAGCTTAGCTGCTTTGACTATGGCATTTGAAAATTCTGAACTTTAAACCTGAAATATCTAGCTTTGGATTGAGCCCAAAATTCACAAAGTCTTTCTTTCAAAGTACTGTACTAAATGCACAATAGTTAATGTGCTAAAATTCATAATAGTTCTCCTGAGCAGTAGTTTGGCTTCGTTGAACTTCACACACTTGAAGCTGAATTCACCCAAAACCTAATCAGCTCTTAAGGCTACTGAAAAGATTGCAAGATTTCTAGAAAATTTCATAAAATTTGGCATATTCATTCTTGAGTTACAGTACCCATGAATCACAGATTTTTCCAAAAATACTCAAAACATGTTCTAGGCATATCAAAAAGTGTTTTGCATTGAAAACCTACATTTGATTTTTTTCATGAAAACAGTACTTCCATGTATAAGTACAGTAGTATATTCATATATTAAATTAATTATATTTATACAGCACTTTTCTCTCACTACTCATACTACAGCAATAAAATAATGACAATAAACAGTCACAGCAAATATTAATATCAAAACAATGAAGGCTGTTGCCAAAACTCACTGACATTGTTTATCAATATAATAACAGAAATATTATCATTCATCAAGCATTTTTGGTCAATTTTTTATGTTGGTCAATTGGGACGTTCAGATGTTCCTGAATCTGTCCAGGGGGATGTCTGCTACAACAAAATTGAAGACAGATGTGCTTTACTTTATACTCAGATCATCAAAACATTACAAAGTAATTAAACCTTACTGAGCCTACAGTTCCATGTGTTATCGGGGCGGAATTGCCCATAGGATAGAGTCATGATGTGTTTCATTAAAATATTCTGCATTATCCAGAAAACTGACCAGTTGTCAAATATAAAAAAGCCTAGATCAAAGTGAGATTTTCCCCAGTATAAACCTTTTCAATGTTGTGTAATTTTTCAAAACCATAAATCACAAGGGCACAACATTTTCATGTGGTAGCAGCCCTACAGAATGTTGGATTTTTCCAGCAAGAGCCTTTAAGTAGTTTTATTTGCGTGCATGCTTTAATAATGAAACAAAAATGCATGTACTGTTCCTTTGTTTTATATTTAGAGGCTTCATATTAAGTGTACAGTATGATAATGGAGCAGAACAAAATGTGTAAGGCAAGTTGAAAAGGGTGATAATAACACTCTGATTACAGAAAAAAAATGTTTTATGGAATGACAGTTGATGACTAAAAAGAACTGCCACCACTTGTATATATTTATTTTTTGTAACTCTTTCATAATGTAAGTCTCAACTGAAATCAGTTTTTCTATTTCAGGTGCAAAAGCCAAGCAGTAGTGTTGGTCTGGCTTCTTCTAATATCTGTATCAGTATTTTGTGATGACTATAGTAACAATAATGTGACCACACCTTAACAGATCCAGCTTCTAAAGTTTACCAATATCTCTTTTCTACAAGTTGCATCTTCTCAGAATAATACATTTACAGGTATTGAATGTTTCATATGTTAAAATCAGCATTCCTTACAAAAACAACAGTTTAATTACCAAATAAAAATATAAGAATAAAAACAAATATTAGCAAAATATGACACTAAAACTAAATAATAATAATAATAATAGTAATAATAAGAAGAAGAAGATGAAGAAGGGATGGTTGCACAATATTTAGCAGTGCTGCCTAATGGGTCTGGGATCCTAACATTTTTTCCCTGGTCAGTGTCTGTGTTACGTTTGCAGATTCATTCCGTGTCTGCATGGGTTATCCTTCCACTAACATCCCCGAAAGAAATGCAGGTTAGGTAAACTGGCAATTCCAAACTGGTATTGTGTGATAAGGAGTGTGGGTGTGCACATGAATGGACTTGTGCTCAGTTCTGCTGGGATAGGCTGTGGGCCTCTGCCATATTAAAAATAATAATAATAATAATTTAAAAAGAGACATTAATAAAGTATACAGAGTAGCATAAAGGCTGTTAAAACTACTACCTATTTATTGAATAAATGTGGATGCATTAATTTATTATTTTTACATTAGATAAGGCCAGATTGCTCTGGAGGAAAGGTAAAGGGAAAACGTTAGTACACCAAATCCTGGAGTAAATAATATTCTGAAGCCTGTGATCTGTAGTAGCCAAAGAATTCAAAGATTTGTTAAGCTAGGCCAAATGATTGCCCAGCTCCTCCTGGTAATTAAAAAAATCCTAATTTACAATCTATTGTAAAATTTAATGATACCAGAGACACCATAAAAGCGATGACATGTTGAATAGGGCTCCAAGGAAATTTCAACAATTTTGTAGTACAACATGGCACCACAGCTTAATACCAGAAGAGAAAGATAAGAGGTTAATAACTAAGGGTAATGCTAACCACCATAAATTTTACATGCCATTTTCAAACTTATTTAAAACAATTCGGGATCTGGTGGGTTGAGCCTATCCTGGAAGCATTGGGAGAAAGGCAGAAAACAACATTGGACAGGCTGCCAGTTCATTGGAAGTTGCATACACACAGCCATAAGTGCCAATTATTAATCACCACTTATCTTGAACATGTTTGATTCAACAATTTTTGCTCAAAGTAACAAGGGTAGACAGGATTAAGAATGAGTACACTAGAGGGACAACAAAGGTACGATAGTTTGGTGGCCAAGTGAGAGGGGCTAGATTGAAATGGTTTGGGCATGTTCAGAGAAGAGATGAGGGTTACATCGGGAAAAGAGTGTTGAGGATGGAACCACCAGGCAAGAGGAAAATAGGAAGGCCAAGGAGGAGGTTTATGGATGTGGTGAGGGAGGATATGAAGGCAGTCGGTGTGGCAGAAACTATTGTAAATGACATGGATAGATGGAGACTGATGATCCTCTGTGGCTACCTCTAAATGGAAGAAGAAGAAGAAGAAGAAGAAGAAGAAGAAGAAGAAGAAGAAGAAGAAGAAGAAAGATCTTGAACATGTTTGAGGATGTCGGAGGAAAACCCAAACACCTGGGAAGAATGTGTGAAGTCCATACAGATGTGTGGGGTTTGACTCCAACATGTTTAGTCTACAAGGAAGTGTACTATAAAATAACTTCAATATGTATGTATTAGACTTGACGAGTGAAAATATCTATTTGGGGTAAACAGGAACAAAGTGTCCTTGTGGAATTTACAGATTCTCCTCATGGTGGATTCTTCCACTACATCCTGAAAGGTGAGATGGTTGGGTTGATTGGCTGGTTGTTTCAAACTGGTCCTCTGTGTGTGTGTATGTGTGTGTATATAATGTGGATGATCATGATACACTCATTTATATTGAAAGTGTAGTGTACAGTATAAATAACTGAAACTCACATCATCACTATGATGCTAGTATAACTTAGTAGAAATAAAATGTGTGCTCTATATTTACACATTTACACATAGGTATACCATGATCAGCAATTTATTATAACCTACTATAAGAGTTTAAACTAAAATGCTTAATGAACACATTATATAAGGGTAACTTTTTTAAGCTGTGAGGCAAGATTCTTTTGAAATGTAAACATCCAGACAAAATGTAAAACAAGACAGAGCTGAAGGTTAGTTAAAATATCATTTATATAATCAGCACCTTACCAGAATGCTCTGTTACAGAGTAAAGTAGGGACATGGGCATATATGGGAATATATGGATTATTGGACTAATTTCTTTAAACAACATTTGAATACATAGACAAAAGGAGAAGCCATTGTACCCTGCTTATTGCTGGCAGACTATTCATCACAGTGGTTTAACATCTGAGTGCTTTCCTGGTGGGACTTATCAAGTTATTCAGCTTTTGAACCCTTTGTACACACCATGCCACCAGGACGTAGATGAAGAGCCATGAATGTAGCAACCGATAAGGACACAAGCTCATGTGTGTGTTGTTCTGATGATGTGCTGCCTCCCTGTGGCTTAAGGTCACTATCCGGAAGATCCTAGAAAAAACAAATACAAAAATGTCATAGACAGAGTTATGTAATGTATACAGTACAACAACTTCTTCACTGGATAAAGAAAACTGAAGCTACGTTTTCATTTTAAACCTAAAAAATGTGATACTTACTGTGTGGTCGAGGGTAGAAAGGGATAAGCGTATCCAACTTTAAATATCAATAAAGCAAAAATGCAAAATGAAAGTTGCAATAATTATAGACACTGTCTCCATTAAATTCATGTTGAGACTTAGATAATAAAGAACAGTGTCATTAGTTCATATTAGATTGTTACAGGTCTACAAATAAAACAAAGTATTCACTGGGAATGGCCAGTTGAACTGTTAAGACGGATGACATCACATGTGGCTAAAATGCATTAAATCTGGTCAGACTGGATGTGAAGGGTGTGGTTTAGGTGGAGGTCTCTTACCTTAAAAGAAGTGATATTTACATTGTAGTGTAAGACACTGTTTTGTCGTGTTAGGGTCCTACGGTGATCTTATTCTCTCCTCTTTATGCTGTTCATTATGTAGACATTAACAGAATGTGCCCAAATCCCAAAATCTTACCACAAGAGTTATTAACTTCATACCAGTTCTTGATTAAGCATAACTCCATTCCATCTCCTCTTGCTGGCCTGTTAATGTCCTAGCCACTTTAATTCCCCCAGGCTAGCTAATCAGTTTCACAGAATAACTTTACTTGCCCCTTCCTGGAAGCACAGCTCATAGAATATCCTACACACCTTGCAAATGTGCCAGACATTATTAGGCATTAATGAAAAATCAAACCAATCTATATGTTAGATATTTTTATCTCCATTACAGACACCATTCATGATGTATTTGAAGATGATCTGGCTTCTTAGGAAGAGATTCATTGTGAGTGTGGTACTATGTGGAACATCACTACTAAGGGTGAAGGGGTGGCAATGTGAGCGAGAGACAGCAGATGGATTACTATACTGTACCTGTATACTAATACTGTACTGGAAATATTTTTTGAAATATTCCTAGCACCTAAAGACCAGTTTCCCTTCCATAGAGGGGTAGACACACTCTGGCTCCTGGAATTTTCAAAGTTAAGGGAGGATATTAGCTGCTTAAGATCTCCATGAATGACCCAAACATTGTTCCTTCAACTGGTTTCAAAAATGTAAGTTCATTGATTTGTAAAATGAACTTCATGAGACTACGATGATTAATCAGATTTTCATCCATCCATGCATTCAGTCATTTTCTAGTTCAGAATTACAGGGAACTGGTGCCTATCCAAGAAGAGTTGGGTGTAAAAAGCAGTTCAACTTTATATGCCAGTCCATCACTGACCTCACTAGATAGATAGATAGATAGATAGATAGATAGATAGATAGATAGATAGATAGATAGATAGATAGATAGATAGATAGATAGATAGATAGATACTTTATTAATCCCAAGGGGAAATTCACACATTCCAGCAGCAGCATACTGATAAAGAAAATATTAAATTAAAGAGTGATAAAAATGCAGGTATACAGACAGACAATATCTTTGTATATAGACAATCTCCTCAGTCTGTCAGTGGATCAGGACAATGACAGCAGTCTGTCTCTGAAGCTGCTCCTCTGTCTGGAGAAGATACTGTTTAGTGGATGCAGTGGATTCTCCATGATTGACAGGAGCCTGCTCAGTGCCCGTCCCTCTGCCACAGATGTCAAACTGTCCAGCTCCATGCCTACAATACAGCCTGCCTTCCTCACCAGTTTGTCCAGGCATGAGGTGTCTCTCTTCTTTATGCTGCCTTCCCAGCACACCACCGTGTAGAAGAGGGCGCTTGCCACAACCGTCTGGTAGAACATCTGCAGCATCTTATTGCAGATGTTGAAGGACGCCAGCCTTCTAAGGCTACTAACCTACACACACACCCATGCCCACTCATATCGAGCCAATTTAAAATCACCAATTAATGCTATACACAGATATTTGTTATATGGGAAGAAAACAAAAGTAGACATGTGGAGAACATGCAAACAGGATACCAGCGTTTGGATATGAACCCAGGAGAAACTCAATAGGACAAACTACTGCACTACCATGCAGGAACTCAGTTTGATATCAAGGAGTAAAAATAGTAAATGTAGAAGTGAGATATTTTCTTATCACTATAGTGTTCAAACAACCCTCTCTTCTACAGACTGAGAGAAGTTTTGTTTCCAGTATGGAGGGGCAGACTGTAGCATTTTGCTTGTCTGTACATCCCTGGTTAATTCCCATCTCCTGTAAATGTGTGCACACAGGTATCTGTCTGTGTCTCTTCAGTCAATGCCGCTTGGTTGAGCTGGCCTGCCAAGAGGGGCCACTCATCACACAGTGCTGAAAAATGATTTAATGACCTCTACTACTTTGCATCATTAGATTGCCTGAGGCATATTTAGAAAAGCGCTCATCCATATGCATAATAATTAGGAAGCGTGAGTACAATAAAGTTGCAATTTATTTCCCGTATTTGTTTTTTTTTTTTTTTTTTTGATCTATTAAGAAATAAAATGACTTAACTGCCACCTTCTGGCCAAAAATACTATGTCATCTCCGCAGTAGGGCTTTTGTCAATCTGTCTGGTTATTTAATGGCTGATTCAGTTTGTTTTTTTTTTTGTAGGATAAACATTTATTTCTGCCATGCAATCAGTATTTTCATTTCCTTCCAAGGCAGCCTGATAGTGTGGCACGGTGCTTACAGCTTTTTCAAAAAAAAGTCTGGGGAAAAATGAAAAATTAGGAGCTTGTAGTATTATTCTGCAGGAGGCTGAAGCTTATTGTTGGTGGATGTGTTTTTAACAGATAAGAAAACCCTGCATTATTACAGTTGTGACTGTTCAATAGACATAAGAACCAATTGAATTCTGAATCCCTGATATCTTGTGTTCACAAGAACCAATTAAATACTGAATCCCTGACAAGTTGATTTTTCAGATGGTGTTGTGCCACAATTTTATGAGCCATCTATCCATTCATCCACCCATCTGATTTCTAACTCATAGATGCAGGGTCACAGGGTGTCAGTGCCTAATCTGGCATCCTTGGGGGGTACAAAGTGAAAAGCAGTTGAGAATGAGGTAAACTCACGTTAAGACAAACTAAAAGTTCTAATTAACTTAAACTGCATGTCTCTGGAATGTGGGATGAAAATTAGATCATTAAAGGAAACTGTATATAAACTTGGGGAGAACATGCAAACGCCATACAGGCAGTGACCAGACCAGGATTCAAACCAAGTTTTCCAGAGCTGTGAGGCAGTAGCACTAACCACTGTTCCCATTGCTGTCCCAGAATTCAATACTTGGTATAATAAACATTAAGGAGAACATTTTCATTGTGTATGCATCTAAATTTTAAAGCACATTTCCACTACAAATCTGTCTAACAGCTTAAAGATACATTAAATGTTTTTTTGTGTCCTATATTGTGGTCATACAATTATTTTCTTTTCCATCAAATTATGTTTATATGATAAAATTGTATCTCTTATGTTGGAAAATACCACTAAGCTGCTCTGCCATGACAGATCATACTGTACTAAAATGACAGGTTCTCTTCTTTTTTTTTTTTTTTTTTTTTTTTTTTTTAATATTTTTATTTTATTAATTTTCATTGTAATCATTCCATACAAACAGATCAATTTATAACCCAACAAATTTGAAGACAAATCAAACCCCACCCCTGAGAAGGAGAGCTTAGCTAAAGGAAAATTGCTTTAAGCTTTTTAATAAGGCAACATTAGACAAAAGAAGGGGAGAAGTAAATATCTATATAAATAAGAGATGGAGAAGGGAGTTAAATGCAATAATAGTTAATTCTCTTATTCTAAAATAATATTGATTAAATCCTGCCAAGTTTTGAAAAAATTTTGTACAGATCCTCTAACTGAAAATTTGATTTTTTCCAATTTCAAATAATATAAAACATCAGTTTCCCACTGACTTATAAGAGGAGAATTAGGATTCTTCCAATTTAACAAAATAAGTCTGCGTGCCAAGAGTGTAGTGAATGCAATCACCGTTTGTTTGTCCTTCTCCAATTCAAGTCCATCTGGAAGGACACCAAACACAGCTGTTAATGGGTTAGGAGGGATTGTGATACTAAGGCTGTCTGAGAGGCACTTAAAAATTTTTGTCCAAAATGATGTTAGTTTGGTGCAGGCCCAGAACATGTGACCCAGTGAGGCAGGAGCTTGGTTGCAGCGCTCGCAGGTTGGATCCTGGCCTGGAAACATTTTGGACAGTTTTAAGCGAGACAGATGAGCTCGATATATAATTTTTAGTTGAATAATTCTATGCTTTGCGCATACAATTATTTTCTTTTCCATCAAATTATGTTTATATGATAAAATTGTATCTCTTATGTTGGAAAATACCACTAAGCTGCTCTGCCATGACAGATCATACTGTACTAAAATGACAGGTTCTCTTCTGTTAAAAATCCCCCATCAAATGGAAGAGGCAGCACTGTAGTATGGATGTTTGGTCCACTGTTTTGGAAGGATTTTGGTCTTCGGCTGAAAGAGATGAAAATTAAAAAATTACTGTTCAAAGAAATTGTAGTGGATTGTATTTTGTAATGTGTAAATAAAACTTACCTTTACACCTTGACACTGTTCTGTTCTGGTATTGTTTCTTTCTTGTTGGACAGGCATGATTGTTAAACCAGCATTCATTCATCCCATGGTGAAGCAGAGGGCCATAGTGCTTACCAATGCACCACCGTTATTAATATTATTGTTGGTTGTAGTGGCTAAGGGATAGCACAGCTGCTCTAGTACTCTAGGACTCTGGGTATGACAACAAGCCCAATCATTGTATTTGTGGAGTTTGCACGATCTCCTTGGATTTTCTTGGGCTTTCTCCAGGTACTCTTATTTTCTACCAAAAACATGCACCTTAAGACAGTTTGCAACATGCATTCTGTCCAGGATCTGTTTTAGTCACTACAATCTCCCTGCATTTCTGTAATGGAAAGGCTGACTTTGAAAAAGTGATGGATTCTGCTTTTGAAGAAATTAAAGATCTATAACAAGCCATGGAAAAGCTGCAGACTGTATATACCGTGCCTTTCTTTTCCAACAAATGCATAACATAGTCTTTTATATACTGTGGACACCAGGGGGTGCTCCAGCTCCCAAAAAAATCCAACACAAGCAGGTATGGACACAAGTTAAAAGCACAAGGAGTCTTTTATTGTGGAAAAACTCTTCATAACAAGTGTTTCCTACCATCACAGCCACAAGTACAATTAAGCACTATTATAATGCACTCTTTGTCTTCTCTCTCTCAGTCACTCTTCCACTGCCTCCTCCACTCCTTCTCCCAAGCTTCGTCCACCTTCTACCTGACTCTGGCTTTCCTTGTGAGGCAGGCAGCTCCTTTTATCTCCCACCCGGGAGTACTTCTGGTCTGCTGCACATGTGGTTCAAAGGACTTTCAAGCGAGAAATAAACCCCAAAAATAGGGCTCTTCAGTCCCTGCACCACCCCCTGGAGTCTTCCTATGGAACCCAACAGGGATGAATTAAGGAAATCCATGTCCCATGCTGCCCTGTGAGAATCCGAAGCACCAGTGCTGTCATGTAATGCATAGGGGAAGATAATGGTTTGTGCACACAACACCCCCTGCCCCTAGGTCTTTCATTCTGAAAATGTCCTGGCTGGGTAAGGCTCCCTTAGCTGAGCCTTGTAGGGCGAGGTTTTAGGTCCCACGAGTGCTTCTCCTCTCCAAGGTGGCAGTCAGGGTTGGTCAGTCCATGGATCCATCCTGAAATATAAAGACCAGATGACAGGGAAGCACTGCGTCAACATTATCTCACAACACCTGTGTCTGTCGCAAAGGGACAGTACCTCCATCCATGTCCTGGCCAACGTCACTCATTGCATCGCCGCTCCCTTATTGGAGTCTGCGACCTGCGTGTCCGTAAACAGAACGGGAATGTCTGTCTCCCCTCCTGCTCATCTGAGGTTGGCACGTCTTTCTGCATCAATGGAGCGGGAATCTCAGATGCACGTGAGCACATGGGCTCACTCACTACATTATTAGGACACACAACCTCACTCTTGTGGATCTCCTTCTTGATCTGGGCCGCAGCGACAGTCTGGATCTCTCTATGGGATAGAGAGGGACCCCGCATTGCCTACACCCCTTTTGTTTTGTGTGTAACTGTCACTAATTTAGTATGGTGTTGGACGCCCCGGACACTGGCACTAATAAGCAGATCCATTTCGTCCATCCCTCTGCTTTTCCTCCCTGAGCAATTGGTCATCACACCCTTGTCTCTTGTCAGAACTAATGCTACTCATCTTCCTTCCGAACCATCCAGAAACAAAACGCATTGAGTTCCTTTGCTAAGTACAGTACTGTGCAACTCACCTGTACTGCCGAATTCACCTAGGAAGGGAGTCTGTTGCCAAGCCAATATCTATTCTACCCATTTCAAAGGCCCCTTGGAGGTTCCCTCCAGGCCTATGATAATCCACTTTAAGGTGCTGATGACCTACAATAAAGATCATATGGGCTGAAGCACCCTGTCCAGTTGCTGCTTGTCTAAGTCATTAGTTTTTTTTTTTTTTTTTGTTCTTTATTTCGTCTTATATGCTTTCTCGTATTAGAAATTTGTTAGTTTTCGCATACCCCTTGGGGTCAGAGTGCAGGGTCAGCCATTGTACAGCGCCCCTGGAGCAATTACAGGTTAAGGGTCTTGCTCAAGGGCCCAGCAGAGTAGGATCTCTTTTGGCAGTGACGGGGATTCGAACCGGCAACCTTCAGGATACCAGCACAGATCCTTAGCCTCAGAGCCACCACTCCACCCTATAGCTTGTACAGCAACTGAATTGGGAATTCATAAGCTCCACCTGCCAGCCACGAGCCTGTGCATGCTCAATCAGGTAACATGGAGGCTTCTGGGAGATGGAGTTCAGGAGGCTAGCTGCTGGCTTACTGATTTCTGTCAGTACCAATTTATTGGCACAATAACCAGACCTCCCTGAACCTCGTTACTTGTGGTGGAGACTTGTTTACCACTGCTCAACTCCCCACTCTTGTATCCATCAGAGGGGGCTCCAGAGAGCACAAGGGCCACCATCCATCGATGCCTTCCCATGATCTGTCAGGGCAGGTCACGTGTCCCTCTTCAGAAGTACACAGGTCGAGGTCCATGCTGCTCGATTCATCAGACTGCACACCACTGTCGTGTCTCCTGGGAGCATTAAGTGGCCATAGACAGGCATCCAGGCATTCACCATCTATGACGGACACACACAGAACACACATAAACCTTTGGCAGGGCATCGACTCCCTGTATCCGGTATGTACTTCAGATTGGACACTGTCATTTGGTACTTCCTTCTCCCAGTTGGCCTTTTTGCTCCCCTTGTCGGCTCCACTGCCCTGTGCGCTGGGGCCTTCACTGCCTTTCTGGCTGATCTTACTTTCATTCTTCCAATTCTGGATGGGTAAGGGCTTTGGCGAGCTCACTCATTCCACAGTGCTGTTGTGTTGGGGTTTGTCCACAAAAAAATTTTTTAAAACAGGTTTCTGCCAGCAGACAGCCTGAAATCCTGCCGACTAAGCCACTTGTGGACACCAGGGAGTACCCCCTTGTGTCCACAATATGTATATGTATATATATATATATATATATATATATATATATATATATATATATATATATATATATATATATTTATATATATATATATATATATATATATATACAGTATATATCAGTGACGTGTGGTGAGGTTCATGGCTGGTGAGGCACTGAGTCCTTCACAGTCAGATTTACAGAGAGAGCGGAAACAGCACATTTGTTTTGCACCCTCCATGTGTTCTAAATTTGCCATTGCAATTCCAAAATTCATTCTCATTTAATACAATGAAAGTATAGAGTGGTGTACAAAAAAAACGGATTTCAGATTTGACCTTAATTGAAATATTTGGTTGTTTTTTAAAGGTTTTAATTCTGATGCTTTAATCAATTTTAATACAGACTGTTCAACAAAAGGATAACAAGAAAAACAAAAGAATATTTTATTTAAGGTCAAAATTTAGTTTTTAAATATTGGATTGTTTTTTTCTTAGTCTAATCCCATTTTTTATAAAATTTAAAACTGCTTATTGTGTTACCTTTAATTGTAAATTAAGTCCATGCGCCTATCCTTCTCCACAAGAATCTCTATCAATTTCTTGTAAAAGTCTACCTTATTTTCCTTTAGTTTTAAAAAATCTTAATCTTCCATTTTGGCAGTCAGTCAGAACAAAAAATAAAAATAAACAGACCACTACAGTACACTTTACTTCCTGATATCACTAATTTATTGGTGCCCAGAGTGTCTGCATACTGTATTTCTCCGAAAATAAGACCACGTCTTATATTAATTTTTACTCCATAAGATGCACTAGGGCTTATTTTCAGGGGATGTCTTATATTTATTCATGTTGTAGCAGTAGAGGTATCGATCCACCTCTTGAACCCTCAGGTACCACTCCAAACACCAGGTAAAAGAACAAAACTTCTTTATTTTCTTATAGTACAGTGCACCAAGTACCCTCCACTCCACACTACTCATATAATAAACAAACCAATCACTAATCACAATATTCTCTCTCCTCTGCTCCCAGACACTTAGCCACCCTACCTCCCAGCTCAGCTCAATGTCTGGGCTTACCCAGAGTCCTTTATACTCCCTGACCCAGAGATGTTCCTGCCCAACAGTCCACAAGTCCTTATTCCTTCCGGGTCAAGGTAAACAGTCCTTATCTTCACCCCAGAAGCACGTCGTTTCTTCCTGTCACGGGATTATGATGCACTTCCGGGTTATAGGGCATATATGAGTCCACGGGCCTCCCGACAGCGACTCCCAGTGGTCCCCAGGGTATCCAGCAGGGCTGTGTATAAAAACTACATAGTCCATGAGACCCTGCTGGAATTCGGGGCCTATCCATGCTGTCGGGAGATCTCCTCCTGGCGGCCTGGGGGTGAGGGCTGGAATATGAAGCCGCCCATCCTTCACAATGTACAACAACATACATTTATCCAAATACAGTCATGTCATCTTCTTCGGGAATATCGTCATAACTCTCAACATTCAAACCCTGAATTCCAGCCTGAATATCTTGCTACTCCAGCTCCTATTAGGATCCTCCAGGATCGATGTGCGTGTTCCAATGTTTGATGAATGGTTCAATGAGGTGAAGCAAAATGCCAACATAAAAATGTATTCGTATTGCTTTTATATTCAAGCATCGCAAATTCTCCAACATCCATCCATCCATCCATTTTCCAACCCGCTGAATCCGAACACAGGGTCACGGGGTCTGCCGGAGCCAATCCCAGCCAACACAGGGCACAAGGCAGGGAACCAATCCTGGGCAGGGTGCCAATCCACCGCAGGACACACACAAACACACCCACACACCAAGCACACACTAGGGCCAATTTAGAATCACCAATCCACCTAACCTGCATGTCTTTGGACTGACACAATATATTTTAAAAGTCTCAAATACCATCTTCTGTGCCGTCTTTTTTTTTTTTTTTTATTTGCATCTTCACGATAACATCAGAATGTAAGGTGGCGAGTTTGAGCCACAGAGAAAAAAATTAAGGACATAGTGAAAATGTTTATATTGTGACTAAAGTGGAAATTTTGGCTTTAACCTTGTAGTTTACTTTATCATTAAAGTACACTGTCATAAATGTCATCTTAAAACCGACCCAGTTATTAATCGCTACCTGCTTCTGGGGCTTCCTCCTGACCTGACAGCAGTGGCAAGCAGCAATAGATCACCACAGACAACACATTAAATTTAGGATATTCCAACTCTCTGCACAATTAGAATTCTTAGATTTATACTTGATATCACTTTCATGATGAAATGCATTACACTATGTATGTCACGTTTTGGGCGGCACGGTGGCGCAGTGGGTAGCGCTGCTGCCTCGCAGTTGGGAGACCTGGGGACCTGGGTTCGCTTCCCGGGTCCTCCCTGCGTGGAGTTTGCATGTTCTCCCCGTGTCTGCGTGGGTTTCCTCCGGGCACTCCGGTTTCCTCCCACAGTCCAAAGACATGCAGGTTAGGAGGATTGGCGATTCTAAATTGGCCCTAGGGTGTGCTTGGTGTGTGGGTGTGTTTGTGTGTGTCCTGCGGTGGGTTGGCACCCTGCCCGGGATTGGTTCCTGCCTTGTGCCCTGTGTTGGCTGGGATTGGCTTCAGCAGACCCCCGTGACCCTGTGTTCGGATTCAGCGGGTTGGATAATGGATGGATGGATGGATGGATGTTACGTTTTACAGATAAATCGTTAATTTTGTTTAAATAATTAATACTGTTAATAGTTACACATATGGGGGTAGTACGGTGGCAGCACGGTAGCGTTGCTGTCTCGTAGGGAGTCACGTCCCTTGTATTCCCTGCCTGGAGTTTGTATGTTTTCTTCGTGGGTTTCCACATTGTGCTCTGTTTTCCTTCCAGACACATGAAGGGTTGGTGATTTGGTGACACTAAAATGACGTTAGTGTATGTGTGTGCTTGTGTTCATCTTGCGATGAGCTGATACTCTGTCCAGGGATTTTGTTTCTGTCTTGCACACGATACATGCTGCAATAGGCACATCCCCGGATTGATGGATGTGATCATTAAACATTCTTTTCAGAGATATTGTGGCAAGGTATCCTCTGAATTTAATGGATGTTTCGGGCACACGCGTCACATTGTATGAAGTATAAACCCAGCCTTAAGAGCATTACTTTTCAGCTGACAATCTTGACAAGGGCTTATTTTTGGGGTAGGGCTTATATTACAGAGCAGCCTGAAAATCATGCTAGGGCTTATTTTCGGAGTAGGTCTTAGTAGGTAGAAGAACAGCAGCAACGAGCACCTGTTGGTCTCACATGCGCTCCCTTCAGTGTGGCACGGTACTGTCTGCCTCACCTTGTGCCTTTTCACTGTGGATTTATGTCCGATCAGCAAGACTGAATATGTCACATACATTCATTAAAGATATTAGCCAGACAGTGGGAAGTCAGGGTGTATAATAAATGTGTCAGCAAACATTATATTGGAGACATACAGAGACAGACAGCAATAGGCACGCGCCAATTGCATGCACCAACCCAGTGTGTGAGTGTAGTCTGAGGTGAGGCTTGGATCGACGCTGCCGCACCTCGTGTTTCTCCCCTGTATTTGATAAGGAAATGCGCAAATTCAGCATTTTTGGCTATAAACAGTATCAAAGTTATTGGATTCATACAGAAAATAAATATAAAGCACAGACCAGTGGACAAATTTATTTTATGTTATCATTATTAGTTTTTTTTATTTTTCATGAGAGCCTCACCTGCCTCCCCTGACTGCATGTCCCTGATATATATATAAACGGAAGTAAAGTTCTGTGATACAGTTTGCATATCTGAAGCAGGAAATTCACAAAGGGAGAAATTAATCACGTATCTTAAAATAGTTTTTTATTCCTAAGCTTTTGACTCCTATCAGGAATCATCATCAGAGGAAAATGATTAGACTTACAGGAATCCAAAGCAATACACAGCAAATTGGGGGGAGGGTTGATGAGGTGGTGTTAAGTACTGCAAAAATGCATCTATTACCCATTTACTCTTATGTAACAAGACCTTAACAATGGCTTCTTTGGGTCTTCATAACACTTCCAAATCATCAGAAAAGTGTTTATTCATCTCTGCAATGTGATCTACTAATAATGCCTCACTTTGGTGTGGACTGAGTTGGCTCAATTGAAACACATTTCTCTTGATATTACATATTTAGTATTTGACCTGCGAATCTTTCATATTAACAAGTCATTTTACCATCATGTCAATATGCCACACTGCACAGATGATTAACCTATCTACTGATGCTTTATAAGTGTTATGAAGACCAAAGCCTTTGTTAAGGTCTCCTTACATAAGCCCTCTGCACTTACAATAGTATTGAGAGGGAAAGTATAAATAATAATGGTACTTTATTAACCCAGAATAAATAGCAGGTGGTAATAAATAAGAAGAGGACACAAAGTACAAACAAACAGAAAAAACAATAAACCTACATTCTGTGTGCTGAGTGATTGTCTACCACCAGGTGGTGTTCTTTGTTTTCTTGAACCTCCCCCATGATACAACATCAAAACATTCTGCTTAACTTTTCCTGTTTTCTGTCCTACCTCCTGATTCCACATTTGGTGAACTCTTAGCCAACATGTAGCTATGAATCCAATTAAGTGGTCCCCTCTGGCCAAGATTTTGATGTCATTGTGACCCTACATCATAATTAAATTTAAACAAACAAGAGAAGTTTATCAGCTATCAGTGTTCCTGCATCTCCAAGCCTTTAGTTGCCTTGAAGGAGTAGGCCTCCAAGTTAGCTCCTCAGCTTCCTTGTCTCAAAAATGAACATGGTGCCCTCTAGTGACCAAGAGATATTTCAATCTGTGGTCTGCAGCTTAGCTCTTTCACTTTGGTCAGAAGGCCTGCCATCTTAATACCATAACAAACAGTGTTTCAAGCCTGAGAGTGAGGGTAAATCATTTGATATATAAATAGAAATAGACTAAAAAAAAAGCTAAAGGTCAGGTATTGCTTTTTAAATGTTTAAGCCGGGCGGTACGGTGGCGCAGTGGATAGCGCTGCTGCCTCGCAGTTGGGAGACCTGGGGACCTGGGTTCGCTTCCCGGGTCCTCCCTGCGTGGAGTTTGCATGTTCTCCCCATGTCTGCGTGGGTTTCCTCTGGGCGCTCCGGCTTCCTCCCACTGTCCTAAGACATGCAGGTTAGGTGGATTGGCGATTCTAAATTGGCCCTAGTGTGTGCTTGGTGTGTGGGTGTGTTTGTGTGTGTCCTGCGGTGGGTTGGCACCCTGCCCAGGATTGGTTCCCTGCCTTGTGCCCTGTGTTGGCTGGGATTGGCTCCAGCAGACCCCCGTCACCCTGTGTTCGGATTCAGTGGGTTGGAAAATGGATGGATGGATGGATGGATGTTTAAGCCAGTATGTTCCAGAAAGGTCTGGTTATACATAGCATATATATATATATATATATATATATATATATATATATATATATATATATATATATATATATATATATATACAGTAATCCCTCGCTACTTTGCGGTTCACTTTTCGCGGATTCACGACTTCGTGGATTTTATATGTAAGCATATCTAAATATGTAACGCGGATTTTTCGCTGCTTCGTGGGTTTCTGCGGACAATGTGTCTTTTTACTTCTGGTACTTGCTTCCTCAGTTGGTTTGCCCAGTTGATTTCATACAAGAGATGCTATTGGCGGATGGCTGAGAAGCTACCCAATCAGAGCACGCAGTTAAGTTCCTGTGTGCTGCTGATTGGCTCAGCGACGGAGTGCTGCATTAACCAGGAAGTCTCATCTCACTCATTCAGCATTAACGTGCTACTGCTTCAGGGGCCGTGTCCAAGCGCCAACAGAAGATGCAAATGATTGCAGAAAAGGTAAAAGTTTTGGATATGTTGAAGAAAGGGAACAGCTACACCGCTGCAGGACACCATCAGTGTATCAATGAGTCCACGATTCTTTTTATTTAAAAAGGAGGAAAAGCATATAAGATCTACGGCCGCAGTGTCCTTTAACCAGGGCGCAAAACGAGTTGCAAGTGGACGTGATAAGGCAGTAGTCTGGATGGAATCTGCTTTAGGAATCTTTGCAACAAGGTCGACGATGTCATGACCGCCTACAAGCTGCTACGTGTACTTCGCTATACAGTAAGTGTAAACTTATCTACCGATTTCATATTGCTTAGCAGTTGTCCCTGTTATTAATAGAGTAAAGGGTGGCTTGTAAACAATACAGGGAGGGTTTAAAAATGTCCAACTACACGTTAAATAATTAAATAAATATGGTGTCCCTACTTCGCGGAAATTCAGTTATCGCGGTCGGAGTTGGGAGGAAGGAGACGACGCTTGTGAGGAGGGGAGAGGAAGTCATTGAGAAAGAGAAAGAGAGAAAGGAAGAGAGTTGGTGGATGAAGGCATAGTGCTGAAAGGAAAAATAAAGAAGTGTGTTTTGAACATTCTGGTGTCTGTCTGTCTGTATCCGGGGGTATGCTTTTCACAATATATATATATCCATCCATCCATTTTCCAACCCGCTGGACACACACAAACACACACTAAGGCCAATTTAGAATTGCCAATCCACCTAACCAGCAGGTCTTTGGACTGTGGGAGGAAACCGGAGCGCCCGGAGGAAACCCACGCAGACACGGGGAGGACCCGGGAAGCGAACCCAGGTCCCCAGGTCTCCCAACTGCGAGGCAGCAGCGCTACCCACTGCGCCACTGTGCCGCCGTAATATATATATATATATATATATATATATATATATATATATATATATATATATATATATATATATATATATATATATATATATATATATATATATATTATATATATATATATATATATATATATATATATATATATATACACTGTATACCCTACTGTTTCTTTTTCTAAGACTCTGTGAAGTGCCTTGAGCATGGGAAAGGTGCTATATAAATAAATGTATTATTATTGACACTTGAATGAATAAAAGACAAGTGGATCAATGCATCTTTTATCAAGACACAAAAATATAAGTTGACATCGTATGACTCAGTACTACTTTAAGCAAGCCATAACAGTGTAAGGGACCTGTAATACAGAAGGATGTGCATATGTGAGACTCCACTATGTGAGATGTGCAATGAGCTTAGGAAGGCAAGTTGTTTACTGTGCGTAAGTTAATGAGATGAGCAAAACAATGAAGGCAAAATTAGGCACTGTTTGAACAAAATTTATAAAAGCATGTTTTCAATTTGTTTACAGCTAAATGCTTGCAGAACTGTTTCTCCCTTGATGTCTTTATTTTGCGAGTAGATGAAGGTCTTTCTAACAGGCATATTTTAAAAAACATGCTGTACCATGTAATTTTATGACATTCTGAATTGACCATCCTACCATACAAAGTGTGCTTCCTAAAACCAATGAAGATTGGTTTTTAATGTTTTCCTGTATTTGTTTGGAGACTTAATCTTGACGCTAAACTTTGAAAAAAAGAAAAACACAAGCAAAACCAGATAGAAGTTGGAGGTTTGTTTTATACACCAACACTTTTCCAAGGTAAGAAAACATTTGTCTAAGTTTTGGTCAAATACTCCTTTGGCAGGGAAAATCAGTGATACATTGGTCAACACTGTTGCTTGCTACCTGCAGGAGACTGGGTTCAAAATTCCAGTCTGATAACTGCCCGTACTGTAGTTTATATGTTCTCCACTGTCTATGGGTTTTTTTCTGTATGAAAGGCATACAAGTTAGGCTGACTCTAAACTGGAATTCCATCAAGGGTTTGTTCCTTCCTTGTGCCTGATGCTGCCAGGATTGGGTCTGGCTCATTGAAGCTCTGAACTAAATCAAATAGGCAAAGAAAAAGGTTTAATGGATATATATTTAGAAAGATGTGCTCACAATGGACGTGACTCTAGATGTCAGATGGTCATGTCATACAGAAGCTTTCAGGAACTGTTTAATTTTTATCTGACTTTCTTACCTTTCACTGGGTTATCAACTTCCAGGGGATCTCATGCTGGAGAAACTGGGCCAAAAATGTTTTCCCAGTTTGATTTCCAAACATTGAAAGATGCGATACAGTTTATTCTCCGAATGGTTACTCTGGGGGGCGGCACGGTGGCGCAGTGGGTAGCGCTGCTGCCTCGCAGTTGAGAGATCTGGGGACCCGGGTTCACTTCCCGGGTCCTCCCTGCATGGAGTTTGCATGTTCTCCCCGTGTCTGCGTGGGTTTCCTCCGGGCGCTCCGGTTTCCTCCCACAGTCCAAAGACATGCAGGTTAGGTGGATTGGCGATTCTAAATTGGCCCTAGTGTGTGCTTGGTGTGTGGGTGTGTTTGTGTGTGTCCTGCGGTGGGTTGGCACCCTGCCCGGGATTGGTTCCCTGCCTTGTGCCCTGTGTTGGCTGGGATTGGCTCCAGCAGACCCCCATGACCCTGTGTTCGGATTCAGCGGGTTGGAAAATGGATGGATGGATGGATGGTTACTCTGGCCATTCAAGGAATCCTGTAGTGCAGTTTCTTAATAACACAGACCATTTGAAGGCTCTTCGTGAATCCAGAAAATATCATTTACAGTATTCTTTGAAGGCCAATGAGTTATTCTTTGCTCAGACTTTAGTCCTCATAAATTGCAAGCACAAAAGTCTTAGAGCCAAGTCAAATGATCGGCATGCAGAGTAGGTTTCCTACCTTTTCTTCTCTAAAACTGCACAACTAACAGTATCATACAGTTCAGAATACGTGATATTCAATGATCTGCAAAAAAACAACAGAGGGCATTAGCAACTCCCAGGCCAAGGTGTTTTTCTCTTCATAACAGCATTTTCTTCCTGATCCATGCACAAAGCTATGTATCCTTCCAGCTCAGTCTGATTTCTGCACCGACTCTATTATATTCTTTAATCTTTGTATTGGGGCAATTTAAATAATTATTTCCTCTTTGTTTATTATTTCAGTTATTGAATGAAAATCCTTTTTCCATTTTGTTAAGGGGAGATTACTAGCTTTGTAAAGGGGAGATTACTACAGCAGGAAGACTGTTCTCGGTACTTTACGTGTCTCCCAAGTTACTGTGGGTGGTCCCTGCCCTGCCTCACAACATTTTGGCTATGTGCTACAAAAACATACACCCCCTCTGGAACTAGTTTTCATCAGGTTATTACTTTTTGTTACTTTATGTTCATTATGATTTTAAGTCATTCATTTGTTTATTAACTCCATTTACCTTGATGCATTATTATGATTTTTTTGTTTATTTACGGGGTCAGAAGTGGAATAGTGTGTGTTTGGTGTCTGCGTGTTCTGAAAACCATGTTATGTGTTTTCTTGTAGAGCTTTTTAACAGTTGCTTTGGGCATGGGTGGGTAGACATTTGTGGTTATATTTTGTTTCATACTGGGGTTATCGGGACCTGGGATTTTGTTAGGATTGATGTGAGGATCATTTGGAGTCTACATGGATGGAAGATCATCGAATGTGTGTGGCAGTACAGCCATTTTATTTTTCAGCACTTTTTCCACACTCTCGTTTTCAATTATTTCTTCTTTTAGTCCAATAGCTAGCCTAAGTCACTTCATGGAATATCCAGGGCCTAATTCTAAAGTAAAAAGTTCTGCCGTCCTCGACTTTCTATGGCATTATAAAACAGAATTTGACTCTGTACAATTTGCAAAATAGTGTGGTAGACAGTAAGACTTCTAAAACTGGACTTTATGTTATTTTGGAATAATTAAGTGCATAGGACTGGTGAGCTTAGTTGTGCTGAATGGCCTGTTCTTGTCTAGGTTATTCTAATGTGCTAATGTTCTAAATATATTATTACGAGGCAGCTTCAGTTTAAAACCATAGATTCTGGTTAAGAATCGATTTCGCTATCTTCTCATGGAGATAGGTGGTAAAAAAAAAGCTTTAGGCTGCAGCAATTGGCCAGCACTTTTCCAGCTATCATTTAGAGTATCTCTAACTAATAAAATTATTCACTTTAAAGACTTTGAAATAATTCTAGACACTGACACACATAGTTTTATTAATCCTCTTTCGGGTAAATTCCCCCTTTCCTTTGTGTCACAGCTTACCTTATTCCTCCCAGTCTCTATTCAAGTTTGTGACCAACTTAAAACTTTGTTTAATTAACCCCTCCGCTAAAAAATATTCTTTTTACTCCTAGCGGCACTACTCCCAGTGTAGATTAGATTACATTTTTATCTTGTAATTGCTTTCTTCAAATTGCCAAGATTATCTTTAATGTTCTAAGTAAACACAAACGTGTTCTGTACTGTACACCAGTGTTTCTCAACCAATGGGTTGTGTTCCATGGTTTTCCTGGAATTCGGCCACAAGTGTGTTTTGTTTATAATGGTAGTGGATCACAGTGAGTCACTATTCTGACAACTGTGCTTGGGGGAATTTCTGGCGATTACTCTTGAATCACCAAGAGATACCCTGGTGGGTTGCAAAAATAACATGGATAAAACTAGGTTACAACTCCTTAATTATTGAGAAACACTGCTATACACTCTGATTCTCCCTCAGCTTCCAGAAACTTGCCATTAATTTACAAGAATTCAAATCTTTAAATGTAAGCTAGATTTTATATATCTGTAACTAAACTCAGTAGACTTTGGAAATGTGAATCATTTGCATCCATTTAACCATTAAAACAAATAGGGGCATCTACTATCAAATTCTATGAAATGAATAAGTGTTCTTTGTTACATTTTACTCTAATAATTTGTAGAAAATTCACGTTTCAGTTTCCAGCATGAATGCCTTTTTAAAAGATGTATTGATTCCGAAGCTAACAAAGGAGGAGGATGTCTTAATTTTGGATTCTCCATTATCAATGTTTAAATTTACAAAAGTCTTAGGCACCATGAGCAAATGGAAGTCATTATGCCCTAATGTAAGTTATACTGAGGTTTTTTAACTTTCTGGGATCAATTAACTGGCCTGTTTTTTCAGATGCAAAAAGTCTGGCGTCACTTGAAATCAGGTGAACTCATCAATCAATATGGCACTGATCACTCCCCTGACAAAACAGGGAAAAGACCCTTTAAACTGTTTGAGCTACTGTACAATTTCCATCCATCCATTTTCCAACCCGCTGAATCCGAACACAGGGTCACGGGGGTCTGCTGGAGCCAATCCCAGCCAACACAGGGCACAAGACAGGAACCAATCCCAGGCAGGGTGCCAACCCACCGCAGTACTGTACAATTTTCTTAATACATTCTGAAACCAAGTTGCTGGCTTTGCGTCTTGCTCTGTATTTACAATTTGTTATACATAAATTAATACATACAGATCCAACTGGATCTTCTGCATTCAATTGATGCAGCCCATATCTTACTGTAACCAGCCATCCTACTTTCTTTAGTAAGCTGAAAAGGCATTTGACCAGATGAACTGGGCATTTCTTTGGCAGACCCTGGGAAAAAAATGGGTCTTGGTGCAAAATATATTTGTATGTTTAAAACCCTAAACTCATCACCTTCTTACATATCTTAGTCATTTCAAATTTACAGAAGGGCTAGACAGGGGTGTCCCTTATCCCCACTCCATTACATTTTGTCCCTAGGACAATTGGCCATTCCTTTCTGCAAAACAGAGTTAATCACCCCGTTAATTACATATGACATGCCACAAAAAATGTCTTTATATGCTGATGATATTCTGCTATTCCTGGGTGATGCCCCCACAGACATAAAAAAGTCAGGTACTCAATAGCTTATAAAGTTATTTTGGTGTACAGAATTAACTAGTCCAAATCTGTCCTTCTTCCTTTAACCCATCTTTAACAACACTTTCCTCTCCCTTAATGGCAATGACATTTCCAATTCAGTGAAGAACACTGTTACCTCCAGTTACCATTGTGCCTTTAAAAATGTTAGACTCCCTCTCTGTCCTCTATCTTTCTACTCTCGCTTGGCCATTATTAAAATGAATGTTGTTACTTGTATACATTTTTTTAGCACAGTGCTCTCTCTCTCCTCCTATCAATTATTGGCCAGAAGTTAGAACCTGTCCCACCAAATTTCTTTGGCACAGCAGGAGACCTCCTATTAAACATTCTTCCCTAGTCTGAGGCAGGTCTGAAGGGGGAGTTTCATTTCTTGACTTGGAACTTTATCATTGATCCTATACCCTTAGGCATATCTGGAACTGGCTTTATGTTCCTGCCAATCCTCAATCTTAGCTTTTAATTGAACAAAGGCTTGCTTTCTCTTGTTCTTTACACACACTCTATTTCATCTCCTTAAAGCTAAAGCCCTTTCTGTCTAAATTTGGTCCATTTATCTCTTATAGTTTAATGTCTTGGTGCCAAGTAGAAAAGCTAGTACGTTCCAGGCACTAACATCCAGGTTCTCCATCCTTGCTTTTATCTTCAACTAAGGTCAATTCTTAAGAAATATGGTGTGGGGCTCTGCTTCTCATTCACTTCTTGTCTTTGTTCATTCTTTCTCATCACACGAAAAAAAATAAACCAAAACAGTCACTCTTTCTGCTGCACTGTGCAAAGCCTTCTACAAGCACTTACCCTTGTATTCTTTGTGGCAATGTGATCTCCCACCCTTCATTGCCTTGTCATGAAACAGGATCTTTAAGAATATTTACTCTGTCCTCCAGGACCCAAATCATCTGCATACTCAGTTTAATTTTGTCCATTGCTTGTGTCTTACCACAAACAAACATTTTGCTATGGGTTTATCCACTGATCCCCTTTGTCACTTGTGCTCCTTAAATGTTCCTTGAATCTTTTCTTGACATTTTGGAACTGACCCACTGTCAATTTCTACTGGCTTGCTGTTTCAAATTCTCTGTCTTCTATGCTCTTTGTCCAGGTTCCTTTCTCCTCTCATATTTTTCTTCTTCTGGTCCTTTTCACACTTTCTCTCTCAGCCCAATCCAACAGAGATTGTTCTCTCGGGATACCAGCGCTGCCAAATTTACTTTGGCCTCTGGATGGATAACCCTGTCTCGGTTGAATCTTGAAAATCTTCTTTGTTATAACCTAACTCTTTATGAACTTTCAGTGTTGAGGGTCTGGCTCCAACATCAGGGAGTGGCTTTTGGTCACCAAACTTGTGGGTGATTGTCTGCCTGGTAGCTAGTGATGACGGGAACTTATCATCCTTGTTGTTTTTCTTTTTCAGTCTGGCTGCTTACAGTAGTCCTTTGTGATTAGTCATTCAGGCTTAATTTTAATCACTTTCTTGATTTTTGTTGATCACTGTTCCTCACAGGGTTGGGCTGGGGAGTGTTTTATTTTATTATCTTACAGTTTCATGCCAGAAAAAATTTGTTCACAAAAAAAGGTGTGCTCACATTAAACTGATTAATTTTTCAACATAGTTGTGTGTTATACTAACATTAACACAAATAAAGGTATTTTCCAACCCACTGAATCCAAACACAGGGTCACGGGGGTCTGCTGGAGCCAATCCCAGCCAACACAGGGCGCAAGGCAGGAAACAAACCCCAGGCAGGGTGCCAGCCCACCACAGGGCACACACACACACAGACACACACACACACCAAGCATGCACTAGGGATCGCCAATACACCAAACATGTATGTCTTTGGACTGTGGGAGGAAACCGGAGCACCCGGAGGAAACCCACGCAGACACGAGGAGAACATGCAAACTCCACGCAGGGAGGACCCAGGAAGCAAACCCGGGTCTCCTAACTGCGAGGCAGCAGCGCTACCACTGTGCCATCGTGCCGCTCAACTAAACTAAAAGAGCATTATTTTGGCTTAAATGGCGATGAGTACCTATAGTGAAGGATGGCAATTTATGCACTACTCAAGGTTCTGGACGTTTTGGAAGTCACTTTCAATTGGTTCTGGCTGCTGATTGCTCTCTTTTTTGCGCTTTCCTGTTAGCCTCTCATGATTTTCTACTGTTTATTTCTCCTCTTTGCAGGCAACATTTTTAATAGAACAGACTTTAAAGATCCATTTTTCAAAATTGTTTAAAAGGAAAAAGTGATGAATACCATGGCTCAGGGAATGAATTCTTATAGGTCGTGCAGCCCTCTGAGAGGTTTAGGGCACTTCATGCCTATTAGAAGAAATATTGGGAGAATAATAAGTAAATACCACATTGTTTCATTTTTAATTTGTCCTTAAAAGCAACAGGCAAGTTAAAAATACTCTTTGTGGGAAAAAAATGGTCGAATAATTAAATAACAATAAAGTTACACTATCATTGTGCCATTTGGATTCAATTACATTCACATCAGCTCATTCTAATATGGCTTAACACAAGCTCGAAGCACAAAATAAAGCAAACCTATAATACAGAAGCTGTGGTGAGCTGGCGCCCTGCCCGGGGTTTGTTTCCTGCCTTGTGCCCTGTGTTGGCTGGGATTGGCTCCAGCAGACCCCCGTGACCCTTTAGTTAGGATATAGTGGGTTGGATAATGGATGGATGGATGGATGACAAAGTTGATTTATTTCAGTAATTCCATTCAAAAAGTGAAACTTGTATATTAGATTCATTCATTACACACAGACTGATGTATTTCATATGTTTATTTCTTTTAATGTTGAGGATTATAACTGACAACTAATGAAAGTCCCAAATTCAGTATCTCGGAAAATTAGAATATCAATTAAGACCAATGCAAAAAAAAGGATTTTTAGAAATGTTGGACAACTGAAAAGTATGAACATGAAAAGTACGAGCATGTACAGCACTCAATATTTAGTTGGGGCTCCTTTGGCCTAGATTACTGCAGCAATGCAGCGTGGTATGGAGTCGATCAGTCTGTGGCACTGCTCAGGTGTTATGAGAGCCCATGTTGCTCTGATAGTGGCCTTCAGCTCTTCTGAATTGTTGGGTCTGGTGTATTGCATTTTCTTCTTCACAATACCCCATAGATTTTCTATGGGGTTAAGGTCAGGCGAGTTTGCTGGCCAATCAAGAACAGGGATACCATGGTCCTTAAACCAGGTACTGGTAGCTTTGGCACTGTGTGCAGGTGCCAGGTCCTGTTGGAAAATGAAATCTGCATCTCCATAAAGTTCATCAGCAGCAGGAAGCATGAAGTGCTCTAAAACTTCCTGGTAGATGGCTGCGTTGACCTTGGACCTCAGAAAACACAATGGACCAACACCAGCAGATGACATGGCACCCCAAACCATCACTGACTGTGGAAACTTTACACTGGACCTCACGCAACATGGATTCTGTGCCTCTCCTCTCTTCCTCCAGACTCTGGGACCTTGATTTCCAAAGGAAATGCAAAATTTACTTTCATCAGAGAACATAACTTTGGACCACTCAGCAGCAGTCCAGTCCTTTTTGTCTTTAGCCCAGGCAAGACGCTTCTGACGCTGTTTCTTGTTCAAGAGTGGCTTGACACAAGGAATGTGACAGCTGAAACCAATGTCTTGCATACGTCTGTGCGTGGTGGTTCTTGAAGCACTGACTCCAGCTGCAGTCCACTCTTTGTGAATCTCCCCCACATTTTTGAACGGGTTTTATTTCACAATCCTCTCCAGGGTGCAGTTATCCCTATTTCTTGTACACTTTTTTCTACCACATCTTGTCCTTCCCTTCGCCTCTCTATTAATGTGCTTGGACACAGCCAGCCTCTTTAGCAATGACCTTTTGTGTCTTGCCCTCCTTGTGCAAGGTGTCAATGGTCGTCTTTTGGACAACTGTCAAGTCAGCAGTCTTCCCCATGATTGTGTAGCCTACAGAACTAGACTGAGAGACCATTTAAAGGCTTTTGCAGGTGTTTTGAGTTAATTAGCTGATTAGAGTGTGGCACCAGGTGTCTTCAATATTGAACCTTTTCATAATATTCTAATTTTCCGAGATACTGAATTTGGGGCTTTCATTAGTTGTCAGTTATAATCATCAACATTAAAAGAAATAAACATTTGAAATACATCAGTCTGTGTGTAATGAATGAATCTAATATACAAGTTTCACATTTTGAATGGAATTACTGAAATAAATCAACTTTGTCATGATATTCTAATTTTATGACCAGCACCTGTATATAGCCTTGAAATGTTCACACACTTCGGCACAAATACCTACTGAATAAGCAGGGGGAAATAGGGCATGGGGATGACACACAGCAGTATGCAAGACCACACTAGTAAATGTGGAGCCTGTGAAAGGTGAAACAGAGGGTCTGGAGGGATAGCTTACAGCCAAGAGGATTTCCCAGATGGTTAGGTGTCAAGAGTGGGTTCCTGCCAGGTGAAAACAGCTGGAACAATGTCCCATACTTTAAAAATTTGGCAGCTACAGGTAGAGAGTTTTCACCTTTTCTTGTGAATTGGGGCTCAGGAATTCAGGCATACCTGATGGAATGGTTCCATTAGTTTCAGGGGGTGTTCCTATCTAGCACATCATCCTTCACTTTAACCCAGGAAATTAAAGATACTACCTTAGATATTAACTGTAGACACAGTTTTGCTTTGCCACTTGACCTCCTAACAAAGGATGCACTCCTTTCTCCTCAGGAATTTTTTCACTGTGGCAGTTTTTGAAAAGAAAGTGACAACTATTTTGGAACAAGTAGACCAGATAATTATGAGATTATTTATTCCTGTCAGGCTTAAACATGTGCATTTAGTGTTTCAGCCAAATTAAGCCAACAGGAAATACGTTTGAGAAAGTGCAATATAAACTTAATCAAAAACTGAACATTGCCTGAAATGGTAAAAACACAAGGGGAAGGAGAAATGCACGAGAACTATATTTTTTAAAGCAGAATGTTACTGCAGAAACAGTACCATTTATCAAACAAGGTAATGCATGAATAGCTAAGTAAGAAAGAAAAACATTAGGTGATTTATCAAGGTTCTGGGATCAATACTCTTTTATTTTATTCTTAGTTTACTATTTCAGACATTACTCCTACTAATCAAGCAATAATGACGCTATTTTCTTTGTTCTCCTTTGAGCAGTAAACTTCAGATTTATTCAATGCTACTTTTACATTCCAATAATTGAAAAATTAAACTGATCATTTTAATTTTTATTGTTGGTATAAACATCAAAATTAGCAATCATTCACAATGTTTCTTGAAATGCATGGATTTCTGAGTAATTGCCTCATGGCTGCTTGCAGGGAAGAAAAGGGGGCTTCTATGGCAATTTGAAATTTCATTACTTGTGAGATTTCCCCATTCAGACTTGATAATGATTTGAACTTTCACACATCTCAATTTAAACCTATTTGCACTACAAATCACCTCCAGGTTCACTCTTTATCTGCACATGTCAATGTCAGAACATGTCTCCCATGGCGTCATTGCTTTCTGCTTGGATAACAGCAGTTTTCTGCTTAATTAGTTTCCCATAACAAGCACTAGCAAATTAAGTATAGTGCAGAACACTGTTGTTGCAGTCCAAGCAAGAAGCTTAGCAGACATCACAAATGCCTAAACATTTATCCAGTTTTTTGTCTTTTTCAGAATAATCTCAAAGATTAAAGGTAATTAGCAGTATAGTTTTGAAATGTTTGAATTTGTTATTCTAGTTTATGTGGGTTTAATATGTATATTTTATAATGTATTTCTCTACAAATTTCCAGACAGAACCCTTTGAATAATTCCAAGCACAGAAAACAGGAACCATCCTGGCAAACATATATGCCAAATAAAACTTCCCATCCAACCTCTAGTATTTCCTTTTTGGTAGAATTACAGTTCAATAGTAGTGTTAGAAGTTTGATGCTTTGCGCCCTCCCCCAGCATAACCTATCGTCTATGGGGGAGGAGCAAAAGCTTTAGAATCATCAAAAATTTTCGATCTCGGGATCTTGGCATTTTAGGGCCCCTTGATACCGAAAACATTGATATCTCGATGATGGGTGTGTGTCTGTCTGCATGTGTGTCTGTGTATCACAGTTTCTTGAGGACGGTCTAGGGCAGGAGTGTCGAACTCCAGGCCTGGAGGGCCACAGTGGCTGCAGGTTTTCATTCTAACCCTTTTCCTAATCAGTGACCAGTTTTCACTGCTAATTCACTCATTTGCCCTTTGTTTTAATAGCCCTGTTATTAAGGATTCAGTGCTCTGACTTGATTCATTTCTTCATTAAATGACAGCCAAACAGAAATGAGATGTGAAACGAGCCAACAGATGACCAGCTAAATTGGGTCTTCAAACTCCAACCAATTTCACTCCAACCATTTCCTTAATGAGAAGCTAATTCTTGCTGTTAACTAAACTCGTTCTTTAATTCCATGGCTTGTTGCTGCTCTCATTCTGCCAAAGCAGACATTTCCAAAATTGTTGATTTTCTGTTTTTTCTAAGAACACCGTCAAAATGTTTTGGTGATCTGAGAGATCAGTCTTACTGATACCTTCACCTTTCTTTATTTTTAGATATTGTGGATAGCTGGTCATGTGGGCAGATTGTTTTGTGTCTCATTATTTTTTTGCTGCTAATTAAGGAAAAAGAAACAACAAAGGGGCTGAGTCAAGTTAATTAAAATTAAGGCAAAAGAAGTTAATTAGCAGCAAAAAACTGTTCACTAATGAAGAAGATGGTTAGAATGAAAACCTGCAGCCACTGAGGCCCTCCAGGACCGGAGTTTGACACCTGTGGTCTAGAGCTAAAACAGATGGATGGAAAAATACCAAACTCGAAAATTAAGCCTGTTATGAGATAACGATGTGCTAATTTGTTTTTAAACCAAATTGTACAAGAGAAAGAGGCACTCTAGAGGAACCCTCAAATACCGTAATTCTGCAATTAACTATGAATTCTTCTTGTCAATTGCTATCGTAATGACCTATGTTATGATCAGAAAGATCAGCATCAGAGTGGTAAATAATTACTGAATTGTTATACAATAGTTCGGGTAACTTAGTTCTTAGGGAGCAAAACCTACTAATGATCATCTTGACTTCGGGCTGTACAGATCTCATAACAGTTGACAACATTGACAATGCTTTCCCCCACAATCTTGGCCCTTTCTTTTGTCCATTCTGTTCAAGTATTATAAACACAAGACAAGTCTCTCTTCTGTTTGCACAGTGCAAAACACCAATTTTTCTTCTTTCTTTGTGGGTTCATTGTATGCATTCTCATTGGTTGTCAGCTCCCTCACACACCCATCCCTATGATTTATGACAAAATTAAACATATCTGATTTTGTTGGGACTGGTCACAGTCCGGTGTGACTGAGCCACTGGGGATGTCAGATACACAGTTGGAAGTCATGGAAGGTGTGACAACACCCTCAAATCACTAGGATTTTGTAGATGAAGTCTACTACTGAAAATCACACTAAAAGTCAAGTAGCTTAATGGGAGCTTAACCACTAAACATGAAGGTAAGTAAAAAGCCATTTTGTCTAACTGACACTTTCACAAATTACTTGAGTTGCTATAGGTATTAATGTATGCACTAGAATTCAGACCAAATAAAATACATTAGATAAGTAAAAATATATTTCACTATAAATTAACCTTTATTTTGCCAGCTGTTTTTAACCCAGACCTTTCGGATAACTAATTTTGCCATTTAAACAGGATGTTCTCAAGGGTCAGTTCTTCCAAGCTAATGTGTAATCTGCTAATAACAGTATTCCTTATTTCAAGCTGGAAAGTACATTAGAATTTTTACCTGTTCTTAATATGGTGCCAGAGAGAATTTAAGAATATTGAAGAATAACTCATAGACACTCTTGAGAACAATATAAAATCCTGGCTCTTCAAAAACAGATTCAGTGCAATCATAAGTAAGTCCAAAAATCTAATGAAAGAAAATGTGTGACAAGGGCAGAGCTTAACAAGAAAAAACATCGTAATTATTTTCCTGTTTTACTTTTCATACTCAAAACCACCATTCACCAATCAAACAAACCAGAAAACAGAAGGACAACATTGAAGAGGCATATAAAATATATGGCAAATGGCCCTTCGGTTAAGAGCAATAAGCTGATTTCTCTCGCATTTATCCTATGGCCCTTGGTCTACGGCAGAGGAGTCAGTTTATTTTGGAAAAGGTAGAAGAATCACTTGTTATATGGAATACTGGAAAATAAAGGTGGAATGAGAGCAGCAATGATTAAATACTTATTGTAGGTACATTAACAAAACAATGCCTGTTAACTTTAAGTCCTTCTATGCCTGGTTTGAAAAGAATGATTTTAGCATTGGGAGCTTTTGGAATGTAATATAAACCTTTTTGAATTTGTTTAATTAAAGAGGTTCTAATATTGCAAGGTCTTGTCTTCATCCTAGAGAAAATTAATCTTCACTCTAATTCATCATGATGACATGAAGGATATTCAAGACATACTGTATATGGATCTGGCACCTAATCCATTAATTAGGCCTGGGATAATAAAATAAGGAGTGAGGTAAAGTGTAGTAGTAGAAGTTATTGAACACAACTAAACAACCTAAAATATTCACATTGCATAATGCAATTAGAGTTTTGGGAAGTAGGAGCCAATCCTGACAGTATCAGGTACAAGTCAGGAACCAACCGTGAAAGGGGTTCCAGGCCACAGTAGGGTCCACTTTCATAATAACTACCCTCATGGAGCCAAGTTCTAATCTTCAATTAATTTATCAAGTACATTTTTTTGGGATATGGGTATCATGTTGTCATTCTGGCCTCCTTCCTTGCTCCTCCATTTTTGTGATGTCCCTGTTTCCATTTCCTTATTATTGTTAACTGTTTTCTTTCAGTCATCAGGAGACTAATCAGGCAGGACCTCCAACTGGTTAACTCTCAAGTGCTGCAGATAATGAAATAAACCTCCAGGTCTCCGCTACTTGTTTTACTATTGCTTTTGGCACCCATTTTTCTGAGTTGACTCCTCAGTCCTGTCTTTTGTTTGGTTTCTTGGTTCTGACTTGTGCTTGCCTCATATTTCACATTAAAATTTGGAATTACTAGAATTTTTTAATATTACTGAATCGATTATTTCTGTTTATTGGACCTCATGGTGGAGATTTCCACATAAACAGTGAACTGACCAAAATTCAAACTGCACTATTGTCTAACTGCTTTATTTTTAAAGGATTAGTTCATTATTAATTTGCCATATGAAGTTATGTTTTTAAGGGAAATATATTTTTATAGATTAAAAAAAAATCATTGCTAATCTTGCAGTTTAAAATGGGTTTAAAGGAGTACCAGTCCAAACGTGAATGCAAAAGCCTTACCACCAACCAAATACATTCATTTGCAAGCCAGGAGTGTTATTGAGTATTGACCCATGTCTTGAGATTGCACACATATTATAATACAGAATATCCATGTCATTTTGGGAAGAAGAAAATGAGAAGAAGCAACAACAGAAAACTGGTTATGCTCTTAACCCCACTGTTTGTCTCCCTTTACGACAACTTTCAGACTCAGGGACATTGTTTCCTCTAGCAAATCTGTTGTAAGATGGAGTTTCAAACATGACAAAAAGGTGTGAGGCCTCCAAAAGAAGAAACTAAAGCAGGCCAGGACCCTCATTAGCCAGGCCAGCTCAATCCAAACTACAGTAGTAGGCATCAGCTTAATAAAGCCCAAAAATGGAGAAGCTGGGTAAAAGTTCACCAATAAACTTAAATGTTCAAAAAATGCTTCACAGGAGGTAGGAAGTGACAAATACTGACTTGTGATCAAAAAGCAAACAATTATCTTTTATAAATGAAAATATTTAATGAAAGAAAAAAGACAACAAGAAAAACTCAAAAGAGCAAAAAGGAGTTGCCAAAAGGCTACCCTAAGGCGAAAAAATCCCAAAACACAAATCCAAGTGCAGAATCAAATAAATAGTAACAAAACAGTAAACTTTAAATTAAATGTAAAACAATAAGCACTATAAACTCATTCCAAAATGAATGCACCACTCCTTGGCTCCAATTTCTCCTGGCTTAAATAGTGATGAAGTCAGGGTGGCCCAGCCTATTGAGGTACCACCCACAGAGCCCACAAAATGGATCTCACTTGACAGTGACAGTGTACAGGTACTGAATAATAGAACATACATACAAATATGGCAAATAATAACTCAAAAGCAACAAAATTAACAATAAAACATACATTCATGCTGATACATAATAATATCCTTATCACCTCAAAAATCCCTGACATTGTTAAATGTTGCTGCTGTCATTGACCAAGGTAATAAACTGGTCATGGAGGAAGTACCGGGGCACCATCTGGGTCCACCCTTTTAATATGTGCAAAGTCCTTGAACTGAAATAGGCTCAATGGCACATCAAATAAGGCAAAAGGAAAAGCAGGTTACTGTAACTAAAGAAATACACAAGAGGATTTTTCAGTCTTCTCTTGAAAGTGTAAAGTTCAGGTAGGAGCTCTAGTCATCTGTTTTTTCTCTCCAGAATGAGATGCGTCATTGCAGGAGAGTCTTGCTTTTATAGTGGAAGGACCACAGGGGGTGGAGTCGGTTTTCCTCCGTGAGCGGTTTCTTAGGGGTGTGTGAGAAAAGGATGATGTTGCCATCAGCGACCTTGTCACCTTCTGTCTCAGAGTGGTAGTGCTTACCTCAGATGAGCACAGAAAGCAAACCTCAGATGCTCTTGCGTAGGAATGTCAAAAGTACTGGTATACTGGTACAAATGCGGTACCACTATTCCGAAAATGTAACGGTACCAGCTTTTATACAGTATCAGCAGTAAAAATAAAATCAGTACTGAACTCATGCATGACTGCAAGTAGAGGAATTACTCCAGAAGGTACAATAATTACTTAAAAGTGACTAAAAATGACATTCAAAATGGTTCACTGTGGTGATGATACAGCACCGCATCAGCACATGTTGCAAAGAAAAACAGTAGAGGTCAAGCATGGAAATGTTCAAGGAAAGTGTTCAAAATAAAATTTGTGTTTAGTTTGAGAGTGAAATAATGTTACATATAAAATGAAGTGTAGTTGTTTGACTGGTTTTGTCACACATTTGTAAAAGGTGACAACAAGATTACTCGCTTTTAAATAGTATCCTACACAGCCCTGATAAGTGAACAGTGCCCTCACATTCATCTTTTGATTTTAATGAGCATTTTTACAAATGTTCTTCAGTCTAAGCATCTGTCCATTTTCTAACCAGTGTCTAAAGTTTAGGGCCACACTGGTGTGTGACTTACACACCTCCATATTTATGATTATAGGACTGAAGAATGTGGGAGGACTGACAACGTAAACAACAGCTGTAGCAAGTAAACATTGACCCAAGATTTAAACAAAGTGGCTATTGGCTTGTCTACATGGGTGATGACATGAGTTGCTGAATATGTAGATAGATAGATAGACTTTATTAATCCCAAGGGGAAATTCACATACTCCAGCAGCAGCATACTGATAAAGAAAATATTAAATTAAAGAGTGATAACAATGCAGGTATACAGACAGACAATAACTTTGAATAATGTTAATGTTTACCCCCTCGGGTGGTATTGAAGAGTCACATAGTGTGGGGGAGGAATGATCTCCTCAGTCTGTCAGTGGAGCAGGAAAGTGACAGCAGTCTGTCGCTGAAGCTGCTCCTCTGTCTGGAGATGATACTGTTTAGTGGATGCAGTGGATTCTCCATGATTGACAGGAGCCTGCTCAGTGCCTGTCGCTCTGCCACAGATGTCAAACTGTCCAGCTCCATGCCTACAATAGAGCCTGCCTTCCTCACCAGTTTGTCCAGGCGTGAGGCATCCCTCGTCTTTATGCTGCCTCCCCAGCACACCACAGCGTAGAAGAGGGCGCTCGCCACAACCATCTGATAGAACATCTGTAGCATCTTATTGCAGATGTTGAAGGATGCCAGCCTTCTAAGAAAGTATAGTCGGCTCTGTCCTTTCTTACACAGAGCATCAATATTGGCAGTCCAGTCCAATTTATCATCCAGCTGCACTCCCAGGTATTTATAGGTCTGTACCCTCTGCACACAGTCACCTCTGATGATCATGGGGTCCATGAGGGGCCTGGTCCTCCTAAAATCCACCACCAGCTCCTTGGTTTTGCTGGTGTTCAGGTGTAGGTGGTTTGAGTCGCACCATTTAACAAAGTCCTTGATCAGGTTCCTATACTCCTCCTCCTGCCCACTCCTGATGCAGCCCACGATAGCAGTGTCGTCAGTGAACTTTTGCACATGGCAAGACTCTGAGTTGTATTGGAAGTCCGATGTATATAGGCTCAACAGGACCGGAGAAAGTACAGTTGTTGCTGACCACAATGTCAGACCTGCAGTTCCCGAGATGCACATACTGAGGTCTGTCTTTAAGATAGTCCACGATCCATGCTACCAGGTATGAATCTACTCCCATCTCTGTCAGCTTGTCCCTAAGGAGCAGAGATTGGATGGTGTTGAAGGCGCTAGAGAAGTCCAGAAACATAATTCTTACAGCACCACTGCCTCTGTCCAAGTGGGAGAGGGATCGGTGTAGCATGTAGGTGATGGCATCTTCTGCTCCCACCTTCTCCTGGTATGCGAACTGCAGAGGGTCGAGGGCGTGACGGACCTGTAGCCTCAGGAGGTGAAGCAGCAGCCGCTCCATGGTCTTCATCACATGCGACATCAGAGTGACAGGCCGGAAGTCATTCAGCTCACTAGGATGTGATACCTTTGTGATGCAAGATGTTTTCCAAAGCCTCGGGACTCTCCCCTGTTCCAGGCTCAGGTTGAAGATGTGCTGTAGAGGACTCCCCAGCTCCAATGCACAGGCCTTCAGCAGTCGTGGCGATACTCCATCTGGACCCGCTGCTTTGCTGGCACAAAGTCTCCTCAGCTCTCTACTTACCTGGGCTGCTGTAATTGTGTTACATGTTAAAACCAAAATAAATTTATTCAGGGTTTCAGTGCTTCCATGGACAAGGCTTATCCCCTTATTAATACTATGTATATTGTATTAACAGAGACATGTAATTGCCAAAACACGCAGTTAGCAGGACAATCAAAACAGCAAATATGAATCTGCAAACACGGAATGTGTCAATCATTTGGATTTTGAAAACAAGCTAAAATTATTAGCATAACCCATAAGTGAACGAACACATCATATATTTGAATGGTACCTTGAAGAATGTAATGCTTCCTCACACTGTACTGAGTACAGTTAATGACAACCCAAGTAATTTTTTTAATTCTGGATTTGTACGCAGGCATAAAAAATAACAAAATCTGATCACTCACACAAAAAAACTTTGAAAACAGCAAAACAAAAGTTGCTTAACAGGAGAGAAAGATGTTAGGAGCATGCACTAATACATGCTCTTTTAACATCTTCCTCTTTTAACTAGGAAGGGGCCAAAATAATTGACTCCAACATTTGTAAACGGTGGTTGGTTTGGTGCTAGGCGATCTTCTGGCAAATCTGCCATTTTAGCTCACCTACTTTGTATCTTCTGCACGTTGTGCACTTTGAAATTATTTTTCTGATAGCTGAATTCGCTTGAGGTATCCAGTATTTTTGGCGTAGCTGTGCGAGCACATAGTTGCGCCCACAATGTCCAATTCGTTTATGAATGTGTTGCAATATGAGAGAAACAACATGTGAATGTTTGTGAAGAATTGCAGGATGCTTAGCTTGTTCGGGCATTTCAGCTTTGCAGAATCTTCCTCCAACTCTCAGTATTCCATCTTGTATGATCGGGTCAAGTTTATAGATTTGACTGCTCTTTTTAACACAAGTCTTTTTCTTTAAAACCTTTAATTCTTCTGGAAATTCTTGATGTTGACTGAGGCGGATAAGCTCTGTTTCGGCTTTAACTAAATCGTCTAGAGAAATTGGACTTGTTTTTAAAGTCAGTTTATACCTTTTCATGTGCTTTGAGATGAGTGATTTTTGTTCTTCTGGATTACTTTTAGTTTGACTGACTTCTAGTTGGAATGTTTTTCTTTTATTTCTTAAGTTCAGCATTGTCTTTAAACTTGAGGAACCAAGCCACTGCTTTCTTCAAGCGATGCCAATCTGAAAAGTAAGTGATTAGTTTGTTGATGGGCTTGGTTGCTTCCTCTATTTTTGTCATGTTGATTGCACAAGTTTTAACTTCTGGATCATCTTCAATGAGTGAATCGTTCAGTTGATCTGGTCTTTTTGGCCACACCCGTTGGAGCTTCAGTAAGAAACTTGGACCTTGTGACCATGTGGTGCTTTTGAGAAAGTTTTCTATGCTTAACCCCCTGGATGCTTGATCAGCCGGGTTAAGGGCAGATGTGACATACCTCCACTGTGAATGCTGTGAATGATTTCTGATCACGGAGATTCTGTTGGCAACAAAGGTCTTGAACCGAGTACTTTCATTTGAAATGTATTTTAGCACCGTGGTGCTGTCAGTCCAAAATGTAGATTCTTCTAAGGGCATTTGAAGCTCACCTTTAAGCATTTTGTCCATTTTAACTGCCACAACGGTTGCTGTCAGTTCCAATCTTGGAATCGTGACCTGTTTCAATGGTGCAACTCTTGACTTGCCCATCAGGAATGAACAATGCTTTTTGCCCTCTTCGTTGGTTAAGACAAGGTAAGTGACAGTGCCATATCCATCTTCACTAGCATCTGCAAAATGGTGGATTTGTGCTGTCTTTATGTTTCCAAACCCTGTAGGTTTGAAGCATCTGTTCACTTTATAGCCTGTAAGTAACTGCAAATCATCCATCCATTTTTTCCATTTCTGAATGTGTTTGACTTCTACTTCTTCATCCCACCCAAATTTCTCCTTGCATAAGTCTCTTACAATAAGTTTTGCTGGCAGTAAGGCAGGCACTAGAAAACCAAGTGGATCATAAACTGAACTAACAACTGACAGAATACCATGCCTTGTAGCGAGCTTGTTTTGTAACTTAATCTGAAATTTGAAACTGTCCATTTCTGTGCACCATTGGACACCCAGTGCACGCTCTGTGGGAAGGAGACTGTGGCTCAAGTCTAAGTCCTTTTGTTCATGAGCTCTGTCTTCTTCTGGTATAGACAATAAAACTTCTCTGTTGTTACTCACCCACTTAGTCAAATGAAATCCCCCTTTGAGGCATAGAGCTTGGAGATCCTTTGCCAGCTTTATTGCTTGTTCTTTTGTTGTCACTGACCTTAAACAGTCATCCACGTAGAAGTTATTGAGAACGGTGTTAACAGCTTCCTCAGAAAATGTATCACTGGCATCTTCGGCTGTTCTACGCAAAGCATAAGAAGCACAACTGGGTGAAGAAGTAGCACCAAAAAGATGTACTGTCATTTTGAATTCTTCAAGGTCTTTACTTAGATTACCTTCAGGCCACCATAAGAAACGTAAAAAATCAGTGTCTTTATCTGGTACTTTAACTTGGTAGAACATTGACTTAATGTCTGCCATTAATGCTACTGGCTCCTTTCTGAATCTTGTAAGGACGCCAATGAGTGTGTTAGTTAGGTCAGGGCCTTTTAATAATTGTTCATTAAGTGAAATCCCCTGGTAGGTGGCAGTGCAGTCAAAGACTACTTGAATTTTATTTTTCTTTGGATGATACACACCGTGATGTGGGATGTACCACACTCTGCCTTCATTGCAATTTAGGTTTTCTTTGGGTACCCTGACAGCGTAACCCTTGTCTACAATGTCTTTCATGAAGGCTTTATAGCCTCCGTGGAAACCTGAATTTTTGCTCAGTTTTCTTTTGAGTCCAATAGCACGCTTTTCAGCAATACAGTGATTGTTTGGCATTTTCAGTGTTTCATCCTTCAAAGGCAAATTTAAACAATAATGGCCATCTACCAGTCTCGCAGATTCTGAGGCTATGTGCATGAACTTGATATCCTCCTGTGACATCTCCTCCTTTTCTTCACAGCTGCGTTCTGGAAAATCTGTGTTATACTGTTGCAGCAACATATACTCAATCTCTGTTATTGACACACGATTGATTAAATGTTTGGGCATCTTACCACTTTGTTTTGTGAGGTCATCAATCTCTTTGTATGGTACACCAACCACCCATCCAAGTGCAGTCTTCATAGCATAAGGTCCACCTCCTTGGCTAGGTATGGTTCGTAACTCCTTGAAGATTTCTGGGTAGTTGATTCCTATTAAAAGATCAACTTCAGAATCAATATGAGTTACACATACCTCTTTAAGATATGTCCACTTATCGATATCTTCTTGTAGTGGAATATTTTCTCTGTCCACTGGAATGGAGACCTGTGTAAAGACCTTTGGCAAATCAATATATTCATCATCATTTAAACCACAGACTTGTAAATCTGATAAGACAGAACTTTGCGTTAGCACTTTTGAATCATCATCATAGTTATTCATAGTTTTGAGAAATACTTGTGTTCTTCTCCCTTGATGGTTTAATTGTTTCTAGAGCCTTTCACTGCAAATTGTTACTGTACTGCCTTAGTCTATAAAGGAATATGTTTCTACATACCTTTCACCTTTCTTAGATTTTACCTTAACAGGAACTACTTGTAGCGCACATTCTTCTCCGGCCCCAGTAAAGTTACAAGTTCCAGTCTCTTAAAATCTTCTTAAGTTCAGGTACGGCGAACTTGCTATCATTTACAACCATGCAGAGATAGAAGGTAAGAGCACAGTTCCTCGGGATGTCTCAGTTCTTTTTCTTTCGTTGATGAGTTCAGGTGCAGAAGCGTCCTCTGTCCTCAGATGGTAGATTCCAGTTTCAAGGCCTTAAGATGGCAAGTTTTCTGACCAAAAATGTAGCTGCGTTTTCCCAAAGTTTCAAAAATTCTGCAGCTCTAACTCAAAAAATGGGATTCAACAAAGGCCTGACGTGCAGAAATGATTCCACAGACAAAATATCTTCTTTTTTTTTAAAGTTTAGTGAAATTTTAAAGTAAAAGAGTTCACACAAAAAAGAAAATTAAAATAGCACAAAAAAGAAAAATTTATAATAAGAAAAATTCAGTTCTAAGATTAATCTTGTTACATCTTAAATCGTTACTAATCACTTATAATTTCTGAACCATTTCAAAACGGTCAGAAAACTGTATGCTTATCCAATTTCTAAACTTAAAATGGGTTTATCAAGTCCCTCTTTACTGGGACCTGTTCTAAACAACAGCTGAGCTTATTATCACACTGTTTCTCAGTTACAGTAAGAAGGTTCTATCTCTTGCTAACTTATAGGGGGGAAAGACTATACCATAAGTTATGACTATGAAAGAAATTTATATTCTATTCAAATTAAGCAAACATTAATATGAGTTTAACTCAAAACTTTAACTTTCTAAGGTTGGCTCTTACCCACACCCACCACACGATGAATCACCTCAGGATCCCAAATTAGGATCCAAGCACAGCTGTGCAACGGGTGGCACCTCTGAAACACACTAGTTCGAAGGCAAGGAAACAGTGTGAGAATATTTTACAGGAGCTGGAGTGCCAATCCTGCCACCAACCCCCGCGTTTTCCCTGCAAGTTGAGAACCTACAGGGTTGAATACAGATTAACATCATGCGCAGCACAAAGCAATTGCAGGTTAAGGGCCTTGCTCAAGGGACCAATGGAATGGAATTTTTCGGATTTGAACTGGCAACCTTTCTGTTGTCGTCACAGATCCCTAGCCTCAGAGCCACCACTCCGCCTTAACATGAGTTCTGAAATAAATGATTAATGTCACACTGACAAGTTTGATTTCAAACAGGAAGCTGTAAAGATGGGACAAACGGATAAAAGGAGGGATGTGTTTGGAAAAATTAAAGCACCAGGAGTTTCAGACATTTGAAATTTGAAATATTTTGACTACTCCGTTAAATATTATGTTTTAGTAATACAGTAATCCCTCGCTATATCGCGCTTCGCCTTTCGCGGCTTCACTCCATCGCGGATTTTATATGTAAGCATATTTAAATATATATCGCGGATTTTTTGCTGGTTCGCGGATTTCTGCGGACAATGGGTCTTTTAATTTCTGGTACATGCTTCCTCAGTTGGTTTGCCCAGTTGATTTCATACAAGGGACGCTATTGGCAGATGGCTGAGAAGCTACCCAACTTACTTTTCTCTCTCTCTTGCGCTGACTTTCTCTGATCCTGATGTAGGGGGATTGAGCAGGGGGGCTGTTTGCACACCTAGACGATACGGACGCTCGTCTAAAAATGCTGAAAGATTATCTTCACGTTGCTACCTTCTGTGCAGCTGCTTCCTGAAGCGACATGCTGCACGGTGCTTCGCATACTTAAAAGCTCGAAGGGCACGTATTGATTTTTGATTGAAAAACAAACTCTGTCTCTCTCTATCTCTCTCTTTCTCTGCTCCTGACGGAGGGGGTGTGAGCTGCCGCCTTCAACAGCTTTGTGCCGCGGTGCTTCGCATACTTAAAAGCCAAACAGCCCTATTGATTTGTTTGCTTTTCTCTATCTCTCTGACATGCTCTGCTCCTGACACGCACTCCTTTGAAGAGGAAGATATGTTTGCATTCTTTTAATTGTGAGACGGAACTGTCATCTCTGTCTTGTCATGCAGCACAGTTTAAACTTTTGAAAAAGAGACAAATGTTTGTTTGCAGTGTTTGAATAACGTTCCTGTCTCTCTACAACCTCCTGTGTTTCTGCGCAAATCTGTGACCCAAGCATGACAATATAAAAATAACCATATAAACATATGGTTTCTACTTCGCGGATTTTCTTATTTCGCGGGTGGCTCTGGAATGCAACCCCCGCGATGGAGGAGGGATTACTGTACTGTAGTTTTTAACCAGCTAATGATACAAATAAATCTTACAGTAGCAAATATTGAAAACCGAACTGATTGGTTCACAGACTTTAAAAACTTGTTCTTACAAGAATTGTTCTTACAACAAAAATTGTCTTAAAATTGACTATTTCAACAGTAATGCAACCACAAGGGGGCACCACTAAGCCCCAAACCACAGACAAAATGTCACCCAACACAATTTTGGGTTCAAATAAAAGGTTTTTATCTGCAACCAACAGTTTTCTAATTAAGCACCAGCCAAAATATACAAATATAACCACAGATTCTCTTCCTTCTTCTGTCATCCTAATGAGTGGTACCCACTGCCTCCCGACTCTGACTTGCCACGGTGAGGTGGAGCAGCTCCGTTTACTTCAGTTCTGGGAGTACTTCCAATGCCAGGACATGTTTTGCTGTAAACACTTCTGGGTCGAGTGGAAGGCCCAAAAAAATGGGATTGTAAACCCCTGCAGCATGCCCTGGTGGCACCCACTAAATTCAACAGGGCTGTACTCCAGTTCCAAGCATGCCCTGTGAGAAAATGAATGGGTACCGAAGCCCAGGGAGTCTGTCATCTAGCATACTGGGGGAGAAAATATTCACCAGACAACATCTTCGCCGGTAATTCCATTATACTGGCTTTCCAGCCAGGTAAGAGCTCCTGTTCAAATATGGCACAGGATGCCAGCCCATGTGTGCCATCCATTACATTGCCTCTCTCTCTGCTAAGCCGTGTAAGGCAAGGCGGCAAACCCCATGACAGTTACATTTCTCCCACATTAATCATAAAGGCCACAGTATTTATGTTGTCTGTCAAAAACAGAAAAGTCACAGTCAGTAGTGGTCACATCCTGTTCAGAGTCATTATGCCTCCAGGCTCTTCCTTGATGTTCATAGGTGCAGTGCCTTAAGCTATATCTAAGTCCCAGACACTCAAAACATCTGAGGACTCCTGCAGAACATTTTGCCCTGCAAGCTAGAAAGCAGGAGGAGACACTACTTGACACTCTGTTCTGAAGATTTTAATTCTCCTGTGTTGCCCTTATAATTCAGGCTAATTGGAGTAGGAGAAACTGTTAGACGAACCAGCCTGTGAGGTGTCTTCTTTTTAATTTGTGGTACATAGTCTGGGATGCTCTATGAGTTGAAAAGGAGCTTGTCACTGTCCACACTCCTTTGAAGTCTTAACAGTCTGATCCTTTTCTCTCAGCACCTTGTCCTTTTTATCCAACTTGAGCTCTTCAGTCCAAATAGATATTTCTCTAACTGGTGGTCCAAGTATTGGGAAATCAGCCTCTCTGTTCAAATGCCGGACCTGCGGCTACTCGGTTCCCTTCTCGTATGTCCAGGACCCCTACACTCTGCATTCCCTTATGATGCACTATACAGGGATTGCTCACCTGTATAGCCAAATCCACTCCGGGAGGTAATCTAATTCCTGCCTTCTACAAATACTGGTTGACCGCTTTAAGTGGTGCCCTTGCTGTCTGATTGAACTCTTGCAGTGCTGTTCCTAAATGGTTTAATATTTATTGGAGAGTACTCACTAGCTGTAGTAGCCGTTACATTTCCTGGAGATCAACTCGGCCTTCAGGCGGGCTTGTCAGATTCCAGGTGGAACTTCATTTTTTCCCACTTATCCTTCGTGAGTCATTCAGAGAACGTTGCTCTCACACATGCTCAGTCTGACATTCCTTGACAACATGGGAAATTCAGTCTGGAAGTCCCTTTACAGGGACAGTTTGTTCCATCTCAAACAATTTATTGATGGAGCTCAGACACTTATTCCAATATCCTTTATAATCTTTAGAATGGGAAAGAGAGTCACTTACCCCCATCTAGTCATCAGAGAGATTTGATGTGATTATCTGGCTTCTTTGGGGCTTGAACAGATGTCCTCATGGTTGTGGTTTTCTTGTGCCTTGTGGCCGCTTTGCCAGGTAGCTTAAACATAAAATGGATGGCTCAGCACAGACCTGTCATTCATACAGTTAGAGCCTATGGGGGTTTCTAAATCACCCCCCAGCAAGTTTGGCAGCTTGACAGTACATTCCTCATTGAGATCCTCATTGAGACAAGCTTTCTTGAGGAGACCACACAGCGTTCCTCCAACAAGGTACTCCTCCTGTCCCTGTGATTCCCACTCATGAACAGGATACCATGGTCAGCCATCTTCATAAATGTTTAGACTCCCCTCACATGACCTGAATTCTGATGGACACTGATCTTTTCCCCAGTTGCTGGTTTTCTTGGCTGTCCTTCTGGCCATCTTGATATGGGAAGTGTCGGTGCCAGGTGCATGGGATTGAGAGATCTGGGTCTGGTTACAATATACTTTTTCTCATGATCTTACCAACTAACAGCCAGGAAATCCTGCCCAATATGCCAATGTAACCATAAGGGGAGTCACTGAAACCTACATCACAGACATAATGTCATCCAACACAATTCCAGGTTCAAATGAAAGTTTTTTTATTTGAATTCAACACTTTTCTAATTAATCACCAGCCAAAATGCACAAATTTAACCACAAATTCTCTTCATCCTTATGTTCTCCTCATGAGTGTCACCCACTGCCTCCCGACTCTGACTCTCCGAGGTGGGGTGGAGCAGCTCTTTTTATCTCAGACCTGGAGTACTTCTGGCACTAGGACATGGTGCATTGGAAGCACTTCTAGGTCTGGTTGAAATCCCATGAAACTAGGATTGTAAACCCCTGAAGCACCCTGTGGGCTGTACTCAGGGACTCCAGTTCCCAGCATGACCTGTAGGTAAACAAATGGGTACTGAAGCCCAGGAATACCACCGTCTAATGAATTGGGGGGAGTAAATATTCACCAGATGACATTTTTCCTGGTCCTTCCATTACACTGACCTCCTGGCCTCTGTTCAACCCTTAATGAGATGCCAGCCCATGCATGCCATCCATTACAATACATATATAGTACATACAGCTAACGAACAGAAAACGTCACAGAATACATTTTAATGTGTACATGCTAACTAAGATAAATCAGGTAGTTAATGATATATTATTCTTTATAAACCCTATGATGAAATCCCCCAATATTATAAACCCCTTTTAGTGTTACACTGGGGGGATTCCTGTTTCTGCCACAAATTAAATGAAAGCCTTGCCATGTATTTTGATATTTATGAATGCCAAAACTTATTTACTTAAATTATAATTGGGCAACTACTTGATGGATATACCAGTATTTTAAAGTTGTTGCTACTGTTAGTATTTACAGTATATGTTTTATATTATATTATACAAAAAGGCACAATATTGCTCACTTCAATAAATGGCACTGCTATGTTTCGACAAGGAGGCTGGCTAGAACTACCACTATGTTATCCACCATCATCCTCCTTGCTCTCCCCTAAGTCTTTGATAAAGTTACAGTTAACCATCAGATTCTCCTTGCATACCTCTCTGACTTGGCAACACTGGGATTGCTCTCAGTAGGTTTGAGCAGACCCTACTGTGTGTCCTGGAGAGGAAAGGGTGCATCAGGCAATCATAGGTGTGCCTCAAGGATTTGTGCTGGGTCCTCTCCTCTTCTCTCTGTATACCACCTCACTCAGCCCTATCATCCCATCCACTGGATTCGCATATCAGTGTTATGCCGATGATATGCAGCTCTACCTGTCATTCCCTTCAGATGACCACACGGTCTTACCTAAAATCTCAGCATGTTTCACTGATATCTCATCCTAAATGAAGTAACATCATTTACAGTTAAACCTGGCAAAGATGGACCTTCTGGTTATCCCAGTCAGCTTGTCTATGCAACATCCCATCTCTGTTTAGATTGTCTTGTTACTGCTAACAACCACTAATTATTGCTGCTGACCCAGAGTTGTCAGTGGGTGCTCACTCACGGGCTCTTATGCTCATTCTTGGTAACTTGGGACTGCTAGTGAACAACTGCTGTGGACTCGGAATTTCAGGAACTAAAGACTTCTCAAAGCACTTCCAAAAATGCCCACTAGAGGGGGATATCACAGTAAAACCCTGGATAGTAATAAGGGCAAGCACTGAATCTTTATAAAATAAAAGATTCACAAAAAGTATTCCAGTCACTATGAAGCTCCATGGAGCACAAAGGCAAAATGGAATTTCCTGAACTACAAGGAAATCGGAGCAAACAAATTTCAAATACAGAATCCAAAGACATAATAAAAAGGAACAGAGCAAAAAGTCAAACAATTTGCAAATCGCAAAAAAGTACAACAAAGCACAAATAAACTCACTATTCCCAAGCATGTTCAAAATGAACTGCCAGGAACTGTGGAAGACTGTCTGGATTTATAGGGTGGAGGAAGGTTCCTGGTGGTGTTTAGTAGTTGGCCATGCCTCTTTGCGGACTACCCACAAAACACATGGAACATAACACCAGAGGACAAGATGAAAACCAAAGAATAGTGCACATGACCAACAAAAGCAACATTATCATAAATAAATAGTACAAAAGTGAACAAAAAAGACATGAAACAAGACTTTGAACCATGGCCAGCGGAGAAACCCTAACTAAAGCATAACATATGCATCTGGTCATGTCATCCCTACATGGCATCAAATCTTAATCCAGATTCTTCTCATGTGTAGCTCCTAGCTGGTGGAATGACCTCCTTCCCTCAGTGTGTTTATGAAGCCTTTGAAAAATGTTCTGTGAATATCTGTCTAATGGATAATGGCTTTAATAGGTTATTGTAATTCAGGAAATAACTAGTTTTGCATTCTGTTTGGATTAAAACTCTTCACTTGTGATGAGCAATTTTGCAACTTTGTCCTGTAACACTTCATTTCTGAACAGTCCCCAAGTTTATGCTTACTTGATTATGTTGACCATTTTGTAAATCACTTTGGATAAAAGCACCTATTAAACTGAATAAAAGTAGCACATAATTTAATAGGAGTAAAGTGCCCTTGCCATAATCACCAAACAAAATGTTTAATGATTTCACTTAGGTAAAACCATATGTAAACACACTCAGAAAGGTATTTCAGTGTTTTTCACATGGTGTAATTAGCACATAGCCTGCACCAGCTTCCACATGGAGAAAAGAGTATATGGCAAAGAGTGGATATTAATGCACAGTGAAAAGTACCATGTTACAAGGGCGGTGCACTTACAATGTTTTTATAGATTTGGCAGACCTTACAATGCACGAAAATATAACAATAAAGACTAATTTTTCTTTGCTTGATACTGACACACATCCAAGACTGGACTTTGGCTGTAGCCAGAAGGAATGACGTAGCATGAATTTGACTGTTTATGAAGCACTGTTTAGGAAAAAAATTGATTTATTAAAATCAGAGTATGTGCTTGCAATTAAGTCACTGTGTCTGTATATGATTTAGTATATACAACAGTACTGGGAAAAAAAAACAAAACACAACAACATGATTTGAGAACACATGGCATAGTAAAAAATAGATTGGATTTGAATATACATCTGACACCAGCGCTGGCTCATGTTTTGAATCATATACAGTCACTATAGTCTGATGAGAGAGGCACACTCAAATCAGATGATTTTACAGCACACTGACAGCTTTGCTGCTACATCAAACACTTAGCACACCTTTGTTACAAGCCATGGCAGAACATATCCATTGATGAAACAGAATTGGAAACACAAAAGAAAGAAAGCTAAGGTGAGGCTTAGAGCAACTGCCAATCAGACAGAGTTAAAAAATAGTGATATAAAGTGGGCGAACAATTAGATGTATTGGCACATGCACCCACTTCTTTTTAATACAAATTTGATACATTAATATAAACCAATACTTTTGTAGTAAAAATAGAGAAGGTTACCCTTGACCAAAGTGTATTGATAAATAGAACAGAACAGATGTTACAAAATGACAGAAGCTATTAAAGCTATTCTAAATGATTAGACAGGGTCAGTTTACCTGATTTTTGTGCAAGAATTTAAAGCACTCATTGAAAATTCTAAAGCAAATGAAAAATAATCTGTAGAAATCCATCCATTTTCCAACCTGCTGAATCCAAACACAGGGTCATGGGGGTCTGTTGGAGCCAATCCCAGCCAACACAGGGCGCAAGGCAGGAGCCAACCCCGGGCAAGGCGTCAGCCCACCGCAGGGCACACACACACACACGCACACACACACACACACACACACACGAAGTACACACTAAACCCAATTTAGAATTGCCAATCCACCTAACCTGCATGTCTTTGGACTGTGGGAGGAAACTGGAGCACCCGGAGAAATCCCACGCAGACACGGATCTGTAGAAATGTTTAACTAAAAATATTTAATTGCTAATTTGACAGAAATAAATTTAACATAAATAGTTAATAGAAAAAGAATCAGTGCAAGAGACTGATACATTACAAACATCTGTCTTAGATTTTTATCATTCACTGGTTTTAGCCCATTTTTATTTCCATTGTCTAACTATGTCATTAAAAGCAAAAATATTTCATGCTAGCACATAACTCACAATCATTATTTAGAAAGAAATTAAATGATTCAAAAGGTATTGCTCAGGTGAACAAAAATAAATCAATGCAATAAAAAATAGAGCATACATTTCCAAACTCACTTAATCTCATCATACAATAACAGGGAGTCTAGAACTCCTCCAGGCAGCATCTGACACAATGCTGGAACCAAACACACTAGTTGCTAATACTACAGTAAAACTACTATCTTTTCCAGGCTGCATTGAAAAGACTAGCCCATAAAAGACTATGTTATTTAAGCCCCCACATAATCTTTGTAGCTGGATAACTCTGGCAACCCTAGTAAACTACACATCTGCATGGATGCTCTTCTGCTGAAATGTTCTGGATGTTCACTTGCATAACTCATTTTTTAATGTCCACAAGTCATTAGTTGTTGAGGGGAAGGTTCAACAAGAAATACTGTAAGTATAACACTAATTTATACATTTTAATAAAATGAATTGGTTCTATACTTTGATAATTAGAATTTAATTAAAATAAAACTTAGTAAAATATTTAACGATTTACATGAAATGTCCTACAATTATTTTCTCACTTGCATATCTTAAACTACATGTTTTCTCTCATAAAGACCATTGGAAATGTTTTTGCTATGAAACACACTAATATGAAATAGAAACTACTTGTTTTAGCTATGCGTAACTGAAATATTTGTGTAAAGTGCTGACTCTTGATGATGTTGCTTATAAAAATTAATACAAGTCAAGTGACGCCATGGCAGAGCATGCAGTAAAAGGACATAAGGTAGGTGGATGGGCTAAATAGAAGTTATATGAAGACATAAACTGGCACTGACAAATGGAGAGCCTTTCTGAATGTGAGTACAGGTATACAGCAGTTGGTTTGGGGGGGCAGGATTAGCATGGCAGGGGTTAGAACCTTGTAAATGTAGATGGGATTTCTAGATAAAGATTCCCTAAAGGCACCTAGGGTGAGAAAAATGTTGTGGGTGATAGGTATGACAGTGCTGCGGTGGGTTGGCACCTTGCCCAGGATTGGTTCCTGCCTTGTGCCCGGTGTTGGCTGGGATTGGCTCCAGCAGACCCCCGTGACCCTGTGTTCGGATTCAGCGGGTTGGAAAATGGATGGATGGAGGTATGACAGTATCTGAATTCCTCCTTTACTAGGTGGCAGCAAAGAGTCCTGAAGAGGGAGGTAAGACACCCATGGGTCTTAGCAGCTTAGAGGAATATGACATATAGCAATCTAGAGAAACCACAGGGTGATCTTATATGACCCACATATCTTGCTAGAAGCTTGCCTCATCTGAAAACGAACTCTTATGATTGCTCAAGGAATTCATTTTGGTCTGAGGATTAAAGGTCATTTCCTTTAGAATTGAAAGTTGTGTTTTGGCAGTGGTTTACCAAGCAGGGTTGTAGTGTACTCGTGAGAAGAGAAAATGAGAGTAAATAAAAGTGCTGCCTGATTATTGCCTTTTTAGTGAGGGGTATGTGGGTGAGACACCTTATCAATTAGACAGGAGTCTCTGTGAAAATAAAGTTATGTGTGGTAGCAGGGTTTATTTTGTTATGATTTTTGTTACTTTTGTTAACCTTTGTGGGCTTAATATGTTTTTCTTTAAGACCTCATAATTTTTCATAATGTGTTATACTCTGCAATTTTATGTTTGTCTGTTGTTTCTACACTACTTTTGTTTAGGGAGATATATTTTACCTTTTATTTTTGCTGCATCGACAACTTGTTTTTATTTTTTTGTGACATGGCCCGTAAGTCGCATCACATGATGTCATCAGTGCAACACTATTAAGCTGATGTTGTGGATACAAGTCCAGTGTACCAACCACAGCAAACACCATGGCTCATAATCCATAAAACTGTCAAACATACACAACAACACAAATAGACAGCATATTGTATTAGCAATATTTGACTGCTAGAGAAGAACAAACCTCAAATATTAACCAGCTAGCCACATATATACCCACTGGTCAAAGTTAAAAAAAAACTGTTTGTTACTTACATATTAAATGACTAAGAAAGGCAGATTCTGACAAACGACTATTAAGAACCTTCTCGTCTCTCATCCACTGTGATGCCATTGTTCACAGTGGTAATAAACTGCTTGGAAAAAACTGAAGTGTCACCTATGAGATGAAAAAAACTATGAATGATACAATCAACAGATAAAAAATAACTATGACTATTATATATACTTCATACAGTGACACCCTTAAAAAATGGACAGTGATGTAAAATAATATTGTTTCAGTACAGTTACACAATTTATGCTTGAGATAAAAAAAATATATAAATTATATACATATATATTTGTATATATACTGTATATATATCTGTATATTAGCGAAGTAACTAAAACTGGTTACAGTTCTTTTGCATTCAACAGCTTCTCCAATCTCGTGGTCCATTGATACGTACATTTTTTCCAGTGTAGATGTATTGCTGTAGAATTGTTGCTAAACTGGCCCTCGTGTATGTACAGTATGTGTATGTTCACGCTGTGATGGACAGGCGCTCATGTTGTTCCGACCTTGCTTCTAATGATTTCTGTCGTTGGTTTGAACTACCCTATGACTTACTTTAATTTCATGACATTTGTTTGTAAAAAAAATAGTTATTAAAAATGTATTTCATTCTTCCTTTATCCACACACACGCTGTAAATACATGTATTAATTTCTCAAACTTTTTGTGTTAGTTAATAGCCTTCACATTATTGGTATTTGTTCACCCTTATTACAACACAAGGGAGGGTATATATTTAATATACAGGAATTTAATGTATTCAGTGTATTTACATCATTTAATGTATTTAGCACGCTGGTTACTTTTTAAAGCCACGCCATTAAACGGTAATGAAGAGCTACTTGAAAATACTTCTGATAAATTAACATTTATAGCATTTGGGTGGTTAATAAAAAAAATGCTAGCCATATACGTCAGCAAATCTTAAATAGTTTAGATTTATGTTCTAAGTCGTTCAAAAGAACTCTGATAAACAGTTGAAAGTGACAGAGCAACAGCAAGAGCATGATGCCATAAACGGAAACAGGAAGTACTCTTCCGATCCATGACAAACTGACAGCGAAGCGAACCAACCACAGCCGCTGAACTTCTACTTGGTCCCGCCCTATAAGAAACTATCAACTTTGACCCTTCAGAAAAAGAAAAAAGCGCCCTGGAGCAGAATCAGTAACAGCGTGAACTAACCTAACGCGTCTGCTTTCCTCTCGCTAAAGAGATACGGAGTTACTGAGACACAGCTTCAATTAGGAAAGCCGGGAATGAAATTCGGATCACCACGGGGTTATCGCTGCAGCCGTTAAAGAAAAGATCGCACCCGTCCCCGTAGGTGTACAGACTGCAGAGAGGTGCAAAACCTCATAAAACACCAATCCCCACTTCACTTCCATCTACTAAACTTGATCTGTAGTATTCCCACCCCCTATTTTAACCCGGCCCGACCGGAGTACTGTAGCCGCAAAAATGGCGAGCGCCTCCTACCACATCTCTAATCTTCTGGAAAAAATGACATCCAGCGACAAGGATTTCAGGTAAACAATGTTTATTATTTTCTAACTTTCACCATTAATAGTGACTTCCAGTGTGGCGACTCCTTATATATCTCGCTTCTTCTCACTTCACCTGTACGATGCTTTTGAAAATTAAAGTGCTAGCGTTTGAACTGAGACAGCAGCCGTCAGGCGGCTGCTTCCAGGAGGAGTAGGCCGCTAAAGATTGACAGTTTTTGAGAGCTGAAGTGTTGAGAAGCTCCAAAGCGGTGACAGGTAGTCTCAGTTGCTGGCAACTGCATTACCTTATTAATTGTGCTGAGCGTATTAAATAAACTAAACTGGAGCTGCACTGGTGTGTTAAGCTGTTTGCAAATATGTATGAGTTGGCGGCAACGAGCGAATAAACAATCCAGCAATGCATTCCTTGACAAACTCTTGGCGTGTCATCGTAAAGTAAACCTGCACAGCTTAGTAAGCGTTTTGCTAGTCTGATCGGAACTGGCTAGTAGCGAATGCAGCATTTTGGGACAGAACAGCACCGCAACTCCTTCACTGCATATGAACTGCACTCTTATCTAATAGTTTTTAAACTAAATGTAAGTGCAACTGCAGCGATTCTAGAATATCGATATAGAGTCAATTTTATAAACGTTCTCCCAACGATGCATTTTAATTTTGTAACATGATATATACAACAGTATTCATAGTGCAACATGCCTACATTTAAATGAAATTCTACCCGTGGGGTACTATCAGATTAATTAAAATGATTATGGGTAATAAAACATCAGGAAAAACGATCCAGGAAACTCCAATGGCCGTTTTATGGATAATAACTGGAACGCAATTTGCCATAATACTGTTAGTGGTCAAGAAGTTGTCTTCAGACTGCCAGTCAGTTACCAGATAGATGAGACTTTTTTTTTTTTTTTACATAACTTTAATTCTTACTGTCCTTAGTTCTGACATCACCCGGATTTAGTAACATTAGTTTCATTGTTATCAATATATACATACCCGTGTTATAAATTAGTTTCAATATCAATATGCTAAAATGAAAAATACATTTGATATTAGTGTATGTTTCTGTGTTCACTGGCCACTGAAATATAAAAATAATATATTTGAGTTATATAGCACCTTTCCCAAGAACAGAGCACTTCACAGAAATTCAAAATGAAAAATTACATATTTAGCACCGGATGCAAATAATAATGGAATTAAACATAAATAAAGCTTTGAATTTGAATAAAAAAAGACTATAAACCTGAACAAAAATACAAAACATATGAAATAGTACAAACAATGAGTAACTTTCATACTCTTTTATGTTTAAAGTATGTTGATTCTGGTTTCTTATTAGAGTGATTACCCAAAGCATAATAATAAATCTATTACAAATGAAGTGTCAAGCATGGGAATACAAATCGGTCTTTATTTGGGTAGCACCACTGTGCAGTAAACATCATCCTCCAGATTAATACAGTATAAACACTTTGAAATTGAGGATTTATGCGAGTTGTTGTATAGCACGTGCTTGTGGTCTTCAAGAACCTGCAGTGTTTATTACATCTAGAAAGGAGTTGATATTTCACTGATGGGGGTGTGTTCGGTTGATACCATTATGCTGGTTTTGTCAGATGATGAGCCTTATGACAGCAGTCTTTCATGCTAATGGTTCAAATTCTCTGAATTAGAAAACAAAACAAATGTAATCAATTTTATCTTAAATGTTTTAAGTCGCCTTGAATAAAGGCAGTCTAATAAGCAAATGTAAATGTAAAAATTGTCCTTACAGTGATGACGCTGAAAAGGTGTAAATTTTGAAATTATTAGAGGCCTCAAAATAAATAAGCATGTGTCTTTGGATATTAAATGTTCAGTATGCAATTTACAATGGAAATTCACTTGAAGCAGCACCTAAATTATTTGCTGGGATTTCATACTCTAGCTGCCAGACATGCAGTATGGGTTTATAGACCAGAGGAAGACCTTACGATCAGGGTTTGTTTGCAGCATACTGTATTTTAGTTTTGCACCAATCATTTGAGCAGTATTTGGCAGTAGTTGCTTTTTAGCCTAAAAATCTAATTACTTAATAATATTATACATGGTAGATTGTTTGCCTTTAATAGCGTAAATAATTCTATGTTAATTTCATAATTCAGAGATTTGGTAATTTGAAACTTTTGAAACAGTAGTGAATTTTAGTTAAGTTTAAGTTCATTTGCTAATTTATGTATTTTTTTTATACTTTTGTGAATGGGCATAATATATTAAGATGAACACTTTATAAGGCTCCTTTCCCACTGGATTGTATTTTTTACAACTTATGTAGCAGAAGTAGTTCTTGTACAGTCCAGAATTCATACATGAAAGCAGCATCTTCACTTTTCCTTCACTGGATGAAAGCTGGTCCAGAAAATTACCACATGGTGTAACCTTCAATAACAAAACAAAATTTTCGTTTAACTTTTCATTGTTATTTAAATAAGCCGAAGTGTTTGAAAATTTTGAATTTGAACTTTTCCTTTATTAAGGTGTATATATAACTTCTATTCCAGCACTAGCATTTAAATTTTTCTTTTTTTTAAATATTAGAGATTTGAGGTACAAGGCATCTAATGATGCAGAAGGCAGCATGCCTTCAAAATAGCAACAAAAACTGCCTTGAAAATGTAAAGAGAAATTAAGGCCAAAATTAGAGAGATGTTTTTATGGGTTGCTGCAGGGTTATAGTGAAGAAATGGATAAAGGCTTCAGTCATGCTGGAAATTCAGTGTCCGAGTTCCTAGTCCACTTGGCACCAAGGTAAAGCCAAAAGTGAAACTGGAATTCAAGAATTTTCACATGCAGCATGCAAAACAAAAGGCGTTGTTTTATCACCCAAATCTACAAGCCTTATACAAACACCAGGTGGTTAAGAAACAAAACTAGGATATTGTGAAAGAATTAGAGCTGCAACTAACAGCTCTTTTGTTAATTGATTAGTTGGTCAATTATTATTTAGATTAATCTAGAGTTTTAAGACTATCAATGACATCAAGGAGAAAAAAGATTGAAACCAATAACAACCATTGACAAATTTTTCCTTGAGTATTTTATTTTATTTACAACGACCACTAGCTGAACCAAGTTTTGCTTATTTAAAGCCACCTTTTTCTTCACAGTGCAAAATCAAATACTAGCTATTAATGTCAAAAATACTCCGCAAGAGACTTTTCATATTGTTAATGAGGTAAGGATTTTGAGCTGTTAGAAGAAATAAAATAAGTGAATGCTGCTAGATTATCCAAATGTGCGAGTGACGGAAGCTTCACCATTATATTGATGTATTTTCTTTTAAGGTTCTCCCACATTTAGTTATGACCCCGTACTGAGTAAGTTCATTTTCACAGATCAAGCAAGAGTTGAATTTCTTACCAGATGTGAATTTAAAATTTCTTCATACTTTTGAGTTCTTTGCTTGACCGAACCTGCAGCCTATTTACAACCTCTGTCTCTTTTTTATCTTAAAATGTGATAAACATTGACTTTTAGGGAAAAGTGAGTTACATAAATAATAACAAGGCAACTAATTGATATCAAAATTAATTTCATCATGTTATTATTCATGACTTTGATTATTTGTTGCAGCCGTAGAAAGAATACATAGAAAATGCTTCAGTATGAGGAACTTCATGATTAAGTTGTGGATAGAGATGAAAGAATGACAGCTATGTCTGAGGGTTTGAGTGAGCAGGAAGTGAGGGATGAAGTGTGTTTGTTAGGAAATTGGACACTGAGATTAGAATGGTTGGTGCTCGGCTCAATAATGTTAAATATGTTTTAACAATCCCCATAGAAGAAATGGAACAAATGGTCAATACCACTGATGAAAAGAATACTTCTTAGAAAATGAGTGTAAAGCTCTTTGGAATAAATAAAAAATTTTGGTAGACCCAGCAAGAAAGAGGATTGTTTAAATTATTAGAATTTTGAATGGCTTGAAATGTTGAAAGTCTACAAATGTATTTTTTTTTTTTTTACTAAGATCTTCCGTGATGCGATTAAGAAAAACCCAATAAGTAAAAGTACCGTATCATTTACCTGGTAAACGCTGTCAGAAAGCTTTCTTTGTTTAATTTCATGAGCTCTAGCTAAAAGGAAAATATGTTATTACATGCTAGGAAAAAGGGAGAGATTCCTATCGAGAAAGACTGAATCTCTCTTTTTCTAGCCTTTTCATTTGCAGCCACTGAAAAAAGTGCAGCATATTGTACTATGAGCAGCAACTAGGGTTTGTAGGAATAAGTATTGGCTTCCTTTTTTCACCCAAACTAAGTGGCAAGTTTGAAGGTTACACCCAAATGCATACAAAATGCCTGAGGGGTTGGAGAAAAGTTTTAAAGGATTTCTCCAGTTTTACCTCGCATGTCTTTAAATTTGAATAGGGTCTAACCATGGACTGTAATAGATAATACAAACTGTGATTCAAACAAATATTGTGAAGTGAGCATCTTTCTATTTTAATTATTTGTCTGTTTTTTTATTTTAATTATCCTTCTGGTAGAGGGGTTGCAGCTTTTATGCTATTTTAAACAGCAAAACACAAACATTTAGGACTTTCGCTTATTGATGTTTGAGACTTTTCTCATTTGTTCATTCCACCATTTTTTATTTTTTTTAAATAATACAATTACCAAAAAAAAAAATCAATATACAATATATGACTGCATTATATGTAACATGGGCAAACAATAATACAGTATAGTGTACAAAACCACAAATACAATTTACTATCTAAATGCAACTGCCTCTATGTATATGTCACTAAAAGTAAACATGCATTCATGTTTTGCTAAAATATAGTTAAATTGATAACTGCAAAAAAAAAAAAAAATGTCCACACATCAGAAACACTTTCACACAGGATTACATATTTGAATTAAAGACCCGCCTCTCCCCTGATTCCTTGGTCTAGAGTTCTGCTTTCAATACAGGCATGACTTTGAGTGAATGTTCTTCAGGGCTGTGGACTGCTCTTTTAGTGGACATATTAATATAAAAATATTTTTATTGCATGCATTGTGCACAATGTAAGGAAATGATTTGAAGACTTAACGTGGATTATGCAACACAAGTATGCAAGATTTTTTCATGGACTTTTTAATATGGTTTCCTGTTTTCCAGTGCTGGTCACTGTATGCTTCCATTCAAGCATAAGTTCAATTCTCCATGAAAACGTGAGATTAGAATGTTTTCTTAGCCATCACTACAAACCACATGGGATAAGTAGCATTTAAAAAAAATCGCTTTTTGGGTGGAATATTTGTTTATGTACATTGTGTTTATTGAGACCTAGTTAAAGATTACACCAAATTTTTATGAGTAATTACTGCAGCAATCCTGGTAATCCCCTAGCGTTCATCAGTATTTTCTTGAAACTGTATATATGGGATGTGCTTTGATGTTTGGATTGGTATAGAAAACTGGGGTACCCACACAGATATAGGTAGAAAGTGCAGATTTCATACTGAACATGATCCAGATCCTTGAAGCTACAAGGCAGTAGTTCAAATCTCAAATGATTGTGATTACTCCTCCTCTTCACACACAAGGTTTTGTCCTATCAGGTACATATAAAGCTTCAAAAGGCTCACACACCAGTGTTCACTCACGGCATTTAATATACATTAAGCAAGATGAGTGCACCAAATTGCAAAATTCCAGTAAATAAAAAAATTAAAAATTTATTTTAAAAAGAGCACTATTATGAGAGTAAAGCAAAGCAAAGTGAAGTTTGACACAAAAACAAAGGCAGGACTTGGATATTACTTTCATTCTGTAGATCTTATTTCAGTAGCACTGATCATGCAAAACTGTTGACTTCTGTAGTTTATCTAATAGTTATTTTTAAAGCCATTTGTAACTTTTGTTGAATTTTTTAATTCTTTATACTTAAATGTTTATATAGAACACTCAACTATATTTTGTGAACTAAAAGTCATAACTGCCTAGACTTCATTTCACAGTTGCTTAAGCTGATGTCACATTGCACAACTTTGTCATGGCGTATGTCAGATTTGCCGATCGCAGTTGCTGATGTTGTCGATATGCCATGTCAAGTTACACAATGAAAAATCACAGCCCATGTCAAATTTACAGACTGAGCATTGATCTTCCAGAACAGTTGTGTTTGCTGCTTTTACTGGCAGCCAGTAGCATGTACCCCTGACAGAGCGCTATACGAAGTGTCAACAGCTGCAATGGGTTTTGCAGTAGTGTCTACAGTTTATTTTTTCCATTCTCTTATGGTATCCAAGATATGAAACATCCAATGGACAAGCTTCTCTTCTGTTTCTGAGGTTCACAGGCCCTGTGTGGGCTGACAGAGCCAGCGCTGTGTGAAGGTTTAATAGCTTAGGTGTGTGTTCAGCCCTAGTCTTTTCCTATTTTTTTTTCTCTTTTCCATTATGTTTTGCTACATAAAACACAAGATATCAGACAGACAAGCTTCGCTTCTTTTTGTGAGGTTCAAAATATGTGTTCCTTATTCCTTGTTGCTACATTCAATGCATTGTACTCCCGGCTGAACACTCATTGGTTCTCAGCTCTTGGTTACAAAGATCAGACCAAAGAGAAAATCAAACCGGTTTGATTTTACCTTTGCCAGTCACAAATAGGTTGGTATCAGTCGTTAGGTATGTCACATTAGATGATTGGATTTAAGGTGTTCACATGTCCTCCCAGTGTATGCTTTGCTTCTCTGTGTTCCACCATCTGAAAACCCTTAGGACTATAACTGTACCCTTCCCTTGCACCAGTTAATACTGATATAAAAGGAAGTTTTAGTTGAGGTAAGAAGGTTAGAAAATGTTTAGGTTAAAAAAAAATGTCAAAGGAAAAGATTGAATTAGAAAACACTAGTATATGCGACAGAATTTCTTGATAGGTGACTGAAAATATGTGGCTTTAGCCACTAGCTAGTAAACACTCATTTTCAATTTCCATATTTGGGTGTTTTTTGAATGTGGTCATTCTATTAAATTATGGTGCTGCATTACACGCTTACAGTGTGTTTGTTTCTTTGCAACCATTTTTTGTAAACAAAAGTCCCTGTTCAAGCAGACTTTTTTTTTTTTTTTTTTTATATATATACCCCAGTCTTCTGTGCAAAGGAAATCAAAAACTCTGCAAGAGTGTGGTGGTAATTCTCAGCCATGTGTGATGTGCTGTGAAAGACATATTGCTCATTCAGAGTCAAAAGATAGGAACGGGGTAGAAAAACGAAAGTTCCAGACTAGCTTTTATACAATCTGGAGTATAACGTGATGATGTGCAAGAGCTGATGCAGCAAGTCTAGTGCATCTGGTTAAACAGATTTTGTGGCTGGATCACACAGTTTCAAATGTGAAAATCTAAGAGTACACTCCCGACAGCAAATGATATGCAGCAGGCTGTGATGGTGTGTTGGCCACAAGCAAATGTGCCAAAGAATCTGCGGTGGTAAAAGGATTCTGGACCCCAAAAAAATGATGATACAAAAAGATACGAACTATATATAATATGGCATGTTACATAGCAAAGGACTTGTTTTGCTTCAAAAGGAAAAGAGTCTGGACATTTCCCAACATATGACTAATTTTAAACAATGCTGCAGACTTAAAACTAATAAAGTCATGATGGTGCAACAAATTCTTCTGTGGTGGAATATTATGGTGGTCAGATATTTACATGATACTTTGCCAGCAAATTACATATTATATTCTGAAGTGCTGGTTTGATGTGATTCTAAATACATAAACCAAAAAGCGAATTTAGTTAATTTATTGAAAACCTTAAATACCTGGATGTTTCCTGTGTTTAGCTGGCTTGTTATCCCTGTGTCTGTTTGGATTTTCTTTTAGGTTCTCTATTTTTCCTATAATATCCTCATAATAATGATGAGCAATTCATTCATAATGATTTTTGAGTGTATCCAGTATTTTAGTAGTAAACATAAACATCCTTGTCTCATTCCATTTCCTATTTGATGATGATGATCTCTTTATGTCTTAAGTGGTGCAAACAGTTGTACCTGAAGTTGATTTAAATCCAGTTTTTGCTATAAGCATTACACCACCTGGAGAGTGGGTCTGAATCCCAGGAGTGGTCACTATATCTGTAGCAAAGTGTGAACATTCTCTTCCCTTCCTATATGAATTTTCCCCCCTCATGTTCTATAGGCATGCTGGTTAGCATATAAAAAAAAAAAATCACTGGATGTGCATGTATCTAAACTGTTGCACCTTGTATGAAAAATGTATAAATCCTAATGTCAGATGCAAGATTCTTTTATCCAACTGTTAAATTTAAAACTGTTTTGCCCCTAGTATTATGAGATTAGCTTCTCTTTAAATAAAGACTTAACTGTATCCACAGTATTCTCAGTGGCACAGAGGGTGTGCAGCTTTTCGATTTAATTAAAATTGAAAAAAGAAAAAATCCACAAAAAAATTTTCTCTTTGGCATACTTTCACTGTAAGCCGTCTTTACTGTGATAATTTGACTGTGGAGCTCTAACTAAAGGCACATAATTTTAACAAATCAACATTTTATGTATTCTTATGGGGGGGACATTTAAGTTATCTGTTTTTATTTTTGATAGAAAAAAAATACTCTTTCAGGTAGGAACTGTGAAAGAAATTTGTTGTACCACTTCATATTACATCTTTGTAAAAAGTAACAGAAAATATCTTGAGTTTAGAAAAGATTTCAAATTCCAGTATTTAATACAGCAGAGTTAACCATGCTCTCTACATACCCTGGCTTTCCTCTAACCCATCCCTTCTTGCTATGGAGGAAGTTGCAATTATGCAATTTGTAACCACATATGCATGGTTTGAATTATGCGGAGTTCTCACATTAGTCAGTTGTAACTTTCTTATTTTTCAACTGATTTTCAGAAAATATAATTGGTAGATTAATTTGCATATTATGGTACAGAGGAAGTGTACATGTTGTTGCACTTGGAGCTATCTGTAAACAGAGTAGCCAGGAAGACGTTCTATCAGAGAAGACTGGAATATTTACTTTCACATTAACACTAGAATTACCAAAGCTTACAAAAAAACTCGTAAATCCGGCCCACCTTAAATACGTTCGCACCTCACCGTCACTGCATTTTGTTTTGTAAATGTCGATAAGCCCAAGCAGCAAGCAGCCTGCTATACCATCCACCCCACCGTCGCTGAAAGTGCTAAAAGCTCTCCCAACTTAAGTCTGGTTTATCAGGGAGTCAGGTACCTAGAGCTGTATAGTAGTGCTGGGAGGTATACCGGTTCATACCGAAAACCGTTTTTTATTTTTATGATAATGGATTTTTCTTATAGGTTTAAATAGCCTAAACAAAGTTCAGAACATGGCGCAGCGTGAAAATGTTTAAGGGGGGACCTTTTTCTCTGCTACTCCACTAAACACGCTTGCAACGGAGTACATGTGTTAGCGGAGGTATTGAGCAGTGAAAATGGACAGAGAACATTCTGAAACTGAAGCTGTGGCAGACGAAAAAGTTGAACATGATGACACAGAAGAACTTTTGCCGAAAAAAGGAGCCGTGTCTGTTGTCTGGAGATTTTGGTTTTAAAAGGTTGGATGTGGACCAAACAACTATTTACTGTAAATGTGGTGGAGCTAAAGTTGTTGCTGGAGGCGGCAACACGAACAATTTGCTGCACCACCTTAGCCGCAAACATGCTTTGGAGTACTATGAATGTATGGAACTAAGATTGGCACCCTCCACGTCCTCGGGTAAAACTGAAAAAGCTAGAGGACACTCGAGTCAGACATTACTTGTAGACGCATTTGCTAGAGGTATTGCCTACGAAAAAAAAAGCAAGCGGTAGATTGAGATAACCAACACCTTTACAATCCGTATAGCTAACATGTCATTGGACAGAGATTGATAACATTAACAAAGTGTAGTTGGTTTTCAAAAAATATTTACTCTTTATTCCTTTTCTAAGACATGTTCAGTGCAAACTTTTGACAAGCACCTTTGAATATTTTACTAAGTTTAAATGCCTCTTTAGATGGTTAAAAATATGTTGTCAAAATTATAGTTGTTTGCAAAATTTGTTCAATAAAAAGGTTCTATATTTTGACTGCAACTGTCATGCAATGTGATTCCTTCTCTTCATTAGTGCCACCCCCTTGAAAGCTATCACTTTATTTGGCCATGCAAACCTGTATTAATACTTTTATGCACATTAAAATAGTGCTGGGCGGTATGACCAAAATTCTACAGTGGTGTGAAAAACTATTTGCCCCCTTCCTGATTTCTTATTCTTTTGCATGTTTGTCACACAAAATGTTTCTGATCATCAAACACATTTAACCATTAGTCAAATATAACACAAGTAAACACAAAATGCAGTTTGTAAATGGTGGTTTTTATTATTTAGGGAGAAAAAAAAATCCAAACCTACATGGCCCTGTGTGAAAAAGTAATTGCCCCCTGAACCTAATAACTGGTTGGGCCACCCTTAGCAGCAATAACTGCAATCAAGCGTTTGTGATAACTTGCAATGAGTCTTTTACAGTGCTCTGGAGGAATTTTGGCCCACTCATCTTTGCAAAATTGTTGTAATTCAGCTTTATTTGAGGGTTTTCTAGCATGAACCGCCTTTTTAAGGTCATGCCATAGCATCTCGATTGGATTCAGGTCAGGACTTTGACTAGGCCACTCCAAAGTCTTCATTTTGTTTTTCTTCAGCCATTCAGAGGTGGATTTGCTGGTGTGTTTTGGGTCATTGTCCTGTTGCAGCACCCAAGATCGCTTCAGCTTGAGTTGACGAACAGATGGCCGGACATTCTCCTTCAGGATTTTTTGGTAGACAGTAGAATTCATGGTTCCATCTATCACAGCAAGCCTTCCAGGTCCTGAAGCAGCAAAACAACCCCAGACCATCACACTACCACCACCATATTTTACTGTTGGTATGATGTTCTTTTTCTGAAATGCTGTGTTCCTTTTACGCCAGATGTAACGGGGACATTTGCCTTCCAAAAAGTTCAACTTTGACTCATCAGTCCACAAGGTATTTTCCCAAATGTCTTGGCAATCATTGAGATGTTTCTTAGCAAAATTGAGACGAGCCCTAATGTTCTTTTTGCTTAACAGTGGTTTGCGTCTTGGACATCTGCCATGCAGGCCGTTTTTTGCCCAGTCTCTTTCTTATGGTGGGAGTCGTGAACACTGACCTTAATTGAGGCAAGTGAGGCCAGCAGTTCTTTAGACGTTGTCCTGGGGTCTTTTGTGACCTCTCGGATGAGTCGTCTCTGCGCTCTTGGGGTAATTTTGGTCGGCCCGGCCACTCCTGGGAAGGTTCACCACTGTTCCATGTTTTTGCCATTTGTGGATAATGGCTCTCACTGTGGTTCGCTGGAGTCCCAAAGCTTTAGAAATGGCTTTATAACCTTTACCAGACTGATAGATCTCAATTACTTCTGTTCTCATTTGTTCCTGAATTTCTTTGGATCTTGGCATGATGTCTAGCTTTTGAGGTGCTTTTGGTCTACTTCTCTGTGTCAGGCAGCTCCTATTTAAGTGATTTCTTGATTGAAAACAGGTGTGGCAGTAATCAGGCCTGGGGGTGGCTACGGAAATTGAACTCAGGTGTGATACACCACAGTTAGGTTATTTTTTAACAAGGGGGCAATTACTTTTTCACACAGGGCCATGTAGGTTTGGATTTTTTTTCTCCCTAAATAATAAACACCATCATTTAAAAACTGCATTTTGTGTTTACTTGTGTTATATTTGACTAATGGTTAAATGTGTTTGATGATCAGAAACATTTTGTGTGACAAACATGCAAAAGAATAAGAAATCAGGAAGGGGGGCAAATAGTTTTTTCACACCACTGTATATCACGGTATTTTTCGAAATTATCCCGGTTTCACGGTATTGGACTGTATTTTTTTCCCCATGCATGAGTGAATGTTAACCACATTTTCCACTGCAATTACTGCAGTAGACTGGCTAAGAATAACCTATTCCACTGTTATGAGAATTGTACATTGTACAAAAAAGCATTTTAATGTGCACACAAGTATTAATACAGGTTTGCATGGCCCCATAAAGTGATAGTTTTCAAGGGGGTGACACTAATGAAGAGAAGGAATCACATTGCATGACAGTTGCAGTCAAAATATAGAACCTTTTTATTGAACAAATTTTGCAAAAACTTAAACTATGATTTTGACAACATATTTTCAACCATCCAAAGAGGCATTTAGACTTAGTAAAATATCCAGAGGTGCTTGTCAAAAGTTGTATTGAACTGAACATGTCTTAGAAAAGTAATAAATAAATATTTTTTGTGAACCAACTACACTTTGTTAATGTTAACCATCTCTGTCCACTGACACGTTAAAGTGACTTTTTCAAAAACTTTACCATCAATAAACTGCATAATATTTAAACTAATAAATAATAACAATAAAATAAAATAATAGTATTATTACTGATAGCTGCACTATTACTTCAAGACTTCAAGCCCAGGTGCATTACACAGTATTCACCAAATTAAAATAAAATAAAATAAAACAAGTGCAACTTTGTGATGACATCCTTACCAACTGTACCATCATTTAGGCAAACTGCATTAATATGAACCTTGCTTCAACCTAAGCTATATACATAAATAAAATAACTGCAACTTGCATTTACTGTATAATGCTATTTGTGGTATAGCCCTACGGAAGTGCAGTAGGGCCACGGTGAAGAAAAAAAAAATACAGTAAAGAGGGAAGAAAAAAAACAAACTACCGGTATATGTCAAGAATAAAGTCGACATGCTGACTTTATTCTCGACATTTCCACTTTAATTTGACGCTTATGTCAAGATTAAAGTCGAAATTTCCACTTTATTTTCATAGTTTACTTCATAATTAAAGTAGAATGTCATAAACTAAACTTCATCCTAAAATCAATGTTTAATTTACTCGATTTTCTCAAAGTCCGTCATAAGTTAATGCAGCACATTAAATGCTTTGTGTTGTGTTCCCCGACCCAGTTGTTAATCACTATGCTTCTTAAACTGACTTCCTCCGCACTAAGAGGAGGCAGCAATCACTGCACAGAATCCATTCACTTCATGGTATTCCTGCTCTCTAAAAATTTAGAATGCTAAGATAAATACTTGATATCATTTTCATGATGAAATGCATTAAAGCAGGTATTAAACAAGCACGGTAGTGAGGCTGTAGTGCTGCTCCCTGGCAGTAAGGGGTCCCCAGGTGTACGTTCAGTGTAGAGACCTTTATGGCAGGTGTGACGAGGCTCCAAAAAAACTGGATGTATGAATAGCTATCGCACAGGTTTAACTTAAATATTGTGTAAATGTTGGGTTTGTGATCTGGTGGTTGGAGACACAAACACAGAATTCAATGCATGTTCTTCTGAGCGGACTTTCTTTATTGCACGCGTGCTGTCTGCCTGACGTACCAAAACCCCAGTTCCTATCCTTCCTTTTTCTTTCTCCACATAACCAATCACCACACGATAAATGTCTTTGTGAAATTGAAACTAGTTATAAACTTAGCCCACGGAGTGTTCAGAACTTTAAAAATATCTTCGCTATACATGTTTAATTATGCCATCTATTCAGGGTTGCGCCCATCCCAGCAAACATTGTGTGCAAGGCAGGAATAAATTCTGAACGAGTCGCCAGCACATCGCACAGCAAAATCCCACATCCTACATGACTTTGAAAGGAAACTGAAGCACGCCGAGTAAACCGACCAGAAACAAATGCAAATTCAAAGCAGGGAACACCCAGGACTCCTTTTGCTGCAAGGCAGCAGTGTAACCTCCATGATTAATACATGCTTTAATGCATTTCATCATGAAAATGATATTAAGTATTTATCCTTGCATTCTAAATGTTCTGAGAGCAGGAATATCATGAAGTGAATGTATTCTGTGTGGCGATCGCTACAGGTGCCTCCTCAGTACAAGAGGAAGTCAGTTTAAGAAGCATGTACTCGATTTAACATGGCTCGGGGAACACTTAACACAAAGCATTTAATGTGCTATATAACTTATGACAGGGTTTGAGAAAAATCTAGTAAACTAAATATTCATTTTACGATGTTCTACTTTAATGGCAAATTACGAGAATAAAGTCAACATGTCGACTTTAATCTTGACATAAACAGCGAGAATAAAGTCAACCTGTCGTCACACTATTACACAGTACCCAGGTACATTACACAGTATTGAAAACAAATAAAACAAGTACAACTTGGCTTGCAGTATTATCCAGTAGTATAGAAACAGTGTTTACACATTTGAACATAATGGTCCACATCTGACCTTTTAAAATCAAAGCATCTCCAGATAACGGACGCGACTCCTTTTTTTCGGCAAGAGTTATTCTGTGTCATCATGTTCAACTTTATCGTCTGCTACAGCTTCAGTTTCAGTTTTGGAATGTTCTCTGTCCATTTTCAGAGTGCAATACCTACACTACCACTACCTATTTAGCGGTGTAGCAGTGAAAAAGAGCCCCCGTGCAACACCGCTGTGATTAGCGGTGTAGCAGTGAAAAAGGGCCCCACGTGAACAGTTTCCCGCTGCGTCACGTTCCGAACGACGTTTAGACAATTTATACCGGTGTTGCGATAAAACAAAAATCCATATCATAACAAAAATAAAAAACGGTTTTCGGTAAGAACCAGTATACCGCCCAGGACTACATTAAAATTTTTTTTGTACAATTCTTATGACAGTGGAATAGGTTATTCTTAGCCAGTCTATTGCAGTAATTGCAGTGGAAAATGTGGTTAACATCCACTCATGCATAAGGAAAAAAATACAGTTGAATACCATGAAACTGGTATAATTTTGATAAATACCGTGGTATAGAATTTTGGTCATACCGCCCAGCCCTACTGTATAGGCTAAAAAAATATATTGTTATTGCATGTGTGTTCCGTGTCAGCAAAGATCTATGTAAGTGTAGGATGACAGGAAATGCAAGAAATGTTGAACACATGCCTAAAAGACAAAACTTTTTCCATGTTTCAGTACTAACGAAAAAAGTTTGAGATGAAGTGTATAATGCATGAAGACTGAAGTTCAAATATCAAATAAGCACTTTCACAGAAGGTACAAATATAACAGAACAAGTGAGCTTTTATTCAAGACTATAACCGAAGAAAAAGAAATCGGGTTAGTGTGGTTTTTTTGTCGCGGCTCCTTTGGTATTACAGCGGTAAGAACTGCTGCCTCCTATTCAAAAGGTTGCAGTTTTGAGCCTTCCCATGTCTCAAAAAAAATGTTTTGAGTAATGAGCTGCTCTTATTGTTACTATTATACAATAAAAACAAATATTTGATTTGAAATTTATATACGTTGATTTATTTACTTATCTTCCTACAGCGCAAAGTCACAAGCAGACTGCAAAGCTTTTTGTGTTTGATCGACAAGGGCATGCTCACAAATTACACATGTAATGCCATGAAAAATGCCTGTTGACACTTAAGTACGCGAGCAATGGTACGAGAATTCAGTTAGATGATATGTAAATAAATCAAGGTAAATAACATTCGATCTGGCTTTTATATAAGTAACATATAAATGTTTCTTATGTAAAGACCATCACAAGATGTAATCAGAAACAGGACTCTGCACAATATGTTGTTGAGCTCTGTAAGGAGCTCTGTAAGCCGTGCTCTTTCGTAGAAGGGCAGGTGTGGGGCAGACTGACTGGCAAGATGACACCTGACCTCTTGCTGCATCCAAACAGTGCCATCTTTCCCCTTTACGACTGGTTCAGCTGCGTTGTTCTTTTATGTGAGTGGATGTTTCTTGGGGGGGGGACTCTGTTCTCTTTCTCCGATGTAGAGCCCTCATCCGAATTCACCTCTGTTATAACACGTCTTTATTTGAAAACTAACAGTGTCAGATGGGGGCGAGCGTGAGCGCGACTGAGGGAATAAAACTGAATAAAAAAAAAAAAAAAAAGCTAACCTTTACAAGTTCCATACATTTACACCGGCTGTTACAGACTTAAATCAAATGTATGTTTTTATTGTCTAATAGTAACAACAAGACCAGCTCACTACTCAAAACGTTTATTTTGGGACGCGGGAAGGATTGAACCGGTGACCTTTTGAATAGGAGGCAGCAGTTCTTACCGCTGTACTACCATAGAAGCCGCAACAAAAAGCCACACTAACCCGATTTCTTTTTCTTCGGTTATAATCTTAAATAAAAACACACTTGTTTTGTTATATTTGTACCTTTTGTGAAAGTGCTTATTTGATATTTGGACTTCAGTCTTCACGCATTATACACTTGATGTCAAAATTTTGTCATTAGTTCTAAAACATGAAAAAAGTTTGTCTTTTAGGTGTGTGTTCAACATTTCTTTTATTTCCTGTCATCCTACACTTACATTGATCTTTGTAGACATGGAACACACATGAAATGTATGTGTTCCAAATAACAATATATTTTTTAAGCCTATACAGCTCTTGGTACCTGACTCCTTGATAAACAAGGCTTGAACTGGGAGAGGTTTTTGCACTTTCTGTGGCGGTGGGAGGATGGTATAGCAGGCTGCTTGCTGCTTGGTCTTATCGACACATTTATAAGACAAAAGACGCTGACGGAGAAGTGCGAGCGAATTTAAGGTGGGCCGGATTTACGAGTTTTTCGTAAGCTTTGGTAATTCTAGTGTTAAAGATAGTTGAATAATGAACTGAGAAAAAAGAATCTGAAGAATCATCCTATTAGTGCTGGGTGATATACCGGTTCATACCAAAAAACCGTTTTTATTTTTGTTATGATATGGATTTTTCTTATACCGCAACACCGGTTTAAATAGCCTAAACAACTTTCACAAAGTGGCACAGCGGGAAACTGTTTAAGGGGGGACCTTTTTCACTGCTGCACCGCTAAACACACATGCAATCGAGTACATGCATTAGTGGAGGTATTGAACGGTGAAAATGGACAGAGCTCATTCTGAAACTGAAGCTGTAGCAGACGATAAAACTGAACATGATAAAAATTGAACATAATGACACAGAAGAACTTTTGCCGAAAAAACGAGCCATGTCTGTTGTCTGGAGATACTTTGGTTTTTAAAAGGTTGGATGTGGACCATTATGTTCATATGTGTGAATACTGTTTCTATACTGCTGGATAATACTGCAAGCCAAGTTGTACTTGTTTTATTTTTTTTCAATACTGTGTAATGTACCTGGGTACTGTATAACAGTGTGATGACATGTTGACTTTATTCTCGACATTTCCACTTGTAATCTCAACGCTTATGACGAGAATAAAGTCAACGTTGCAGCATTACATTACATCGTAAACTGAACTTCATCTTAAAATTAATTTTTAATTTACTAGATTTTCTCAAACCCTGTTTTAAGGTATGTAGCACATTAAATGCTTTGTGCTAAGTGTTCCCCGAGCCATGTTAATCGCTACGTGCTTCTTAAACTGACTTCCTCTTGCACTAAGAGGAGGCGCAGGCAGCGATCACCACACAGAATACATTAATTTCATGATATTGCTGCTCCCTGAACATTTAGAATGCTAAGATAAATACTTGATATCATTTTCATGAAGAAATGCATTAAAGCATGTATTAATCATGTGGGGGCACGGTGGCATGGAGGTTGCACTGCTGCCTCTCAGCAAGGGGGTCCCAGGTGTTCCCTGCCTTAAATTGCATGTTTTTCTGGTGGGTTTACTCGGCATGCTTCAGTTTCCTTTCAAAGTCATCTAGGATGTGAGGTTTTGTTATGCTATATTGACCCAAGTGTATGTATTGCTCATATTCACCCTGCGATGTGCTGGCGACTCGTTCAGGGATGGGCGCAACCCTGAATGGATGGCATAATTAAACATGTATAATGAAGATTTTTTTGTTACGTCAGACAGACAGCATGCATGCAATAAAGAAAGTCTGCTCAGAAGAACTCTGACGTAGGCTACCAAAACCCCAGTTCCTATCCTTCCTTTTTCTTTCACCACATAACCAATCACCACACGATAAACGTCTTTGTAAAATTTAAACTAGTTATAAACTTAGCCCACGGAGTGTTCAGAACTTTAAAAATATCTTCGTTATACATGTTTAATTATGCCATCCATTCAGAGTTGCGCCCATCTCTGAACAAGACGCCAGCACATCGAAGGATGAATACAAGCAAAACATACACTAGCAGGGTCAATATAGCACAACAAAACCCCACATCCTACATGACTTTGAAAGGAAACTGAAGCGCCAAGTAAACCCACCAGAAAAACATGCAAATGCAAGGTGGGCACGCCGCCGTGCCCCCATATGATTAATGCATGCTTTAATGCATTTCACCATGAAAATTATATTTAGTTTATTTTAGCATTCTAAATGTTCAGAGAGAAGGAAGATCATGAAGTGAATGTATTCTTGACTACAGATCGCTGCCAGCGCCTCCTCTTAGTGCAAGAAGAAGTCAGTTTAAGAATCACTTAACACAAAGCATTTAATGTGCTATATAACTTATAACGGGGTTTGAGAAAATCTAGTAAATTAAATATTCATTTTATGATGAAGTTTAGTTTACAATGTTCTACTTTAATGACAAATTACGAGAATAAAGTCAACATGTCGTCACACTATTACACAGTACCCAGGTACATTGCACTGTATTGAAAACAAATAAAACAAGTACAACTTGGCTTGTAGTATTATCCAGTAGTATAGAAACAGTATTTACACATCTGACCTTTTAAAACTAAAGAATCTCCAGGCTCTCTGTCCATTTTCACCGCGCAGCATTCCTATGCTACCGCCCACTATTTGGTGGTGTAGCAGTGAAAAAGAGCCCTAGTGCAACAAATCTGTGTTTAGCGGTGTAGCAGTGAAAAAGGTCCCCACTTGAACAGTTTCCCGCTGCGCCACGTTCCGAACGTCGTTTAGGCAATTTAAACCGGTGTTGCGGTATAAGAAAAATCCATATCATAAAAAAAAATAAAAAACGGTTTTCGGTATGAACCGGTATACCGCCCAGCACTAGTATGTGTTCATTCATTCACCCTGCAATGGGGTTATGCCCTGACCAGGGAGGTTTCTTTCCTGATGCTTCCCTGCAGCCTAGCTCTGGATAAGCAAATATGGTAAATGGGTGGTTTGATGAAAAAGAAATTGAATGTAAACAAGAACATCATGCAGTTTCTACAAAAATGAATTAAATACATATACTTATAAACCGGAAAGTTTGTTGAAATGTGCTGCTTTTTTTAAAAAAAAAAAAAAACAACAACAAAAAAAAAGGATAAATGAGCTGGAACGATGTTTATGTTAACCATTGTATTTAAAAGTTGAAGATACTGATAACTTGCTAATTTGCATTCAGAAGTAAAAGTCAGTGGTTTAATTTTTAGCAATAGCAAAGTCTTGGAATGAAGGCTAAGTACTCACATCTTTAAGCTAATTTCATGCATATATCTGGAGTTATTCTGAGCAGTGAAAGAAAATGGAACTTGTGCTTTTGTTTTGTATTTTTTTCTTTAGTGACTAATATAGACTCAGTATTATAGAAAACATAATACAACTTCAGTATAAGAAAAGACTAAAGATACATTAATCCTATGTTTGTTAAACCTGCAGCTGATAAAAAAAAAAAAATTTCCCCAAAATTTCTGATATTAATTTTTTAATACAGTGTTTTAAAACTGTACACACATTGCTTGTCAGAGTTGGTTCTTTACTTTTAGTCAGTACTACCAGTATACATTCCTGCCCTAGTGACTCTGAACTGTATTAACTGGTTTGACAATGTTATATCATGTTAATGGTTTCTAATCAAACATTTGTGTATAACCTTGAAACAGGTTTATGGCAACAAATGATCTCATGTCTGAGCTTCAGAAAGATTCCATTAAACTGGATGATGACAGTGAGCGCAAAGTAGTAAAAATGATTTTAAAGCTACTGGAAGATAAGAATGGTGAAGTGCAGAACCTGGCTGTCAAATGGTAAGTAGAGAGTTTTGTTCAGTTTCTTAACTTAGTGAAATTTGAAATTGGATTTATCAAAGTGATTACTTTAGTGAGGTGCTGGTAAGCAGTTTGTTTTCTAGAAATCTTATGAATTGGAGTGATGAGCACCGTCATATCTTAACTGTTTTATAATAAGTATGAGTGTGTTATGTGTAGTCCTAAGTTGATAATCTGTTGTATGATATGTTCTTGAGATGGATGTTCTCAAAAATTCTTTTGACTTTTATAAAAAATAAATTTTATCACAGCAAGCCATTCTCTAGAAGTAATATATTGTACAATTTAATTACTTTTTTATTTATATTTGATTTATTGTAAAAAGTTAGTTGGGGTCTACTATTATTATTTTTAAAGTATGTGCCAATTAGAAAACTGGTATCCAGGGGACAGCAAGCAACATTTTGGGATCATTGAGAGGAATAGAATACAGGTAAAAAAAAAAAAATAAATTTTTTGGGTCACTTGAAAATATATGATGGTAGGAAGGATATGTATAAGCCTAGATATAAAATATTGATTTTCCGATTGATCATTTTTTCTTTTAACAATTTGATAACAATTTTTAAAGTCAACATCAAATTTTTGAATTTTTGCTCTTGTCCGTATTTGACTTCTGAGCCAGTAGATGTCACTAATGCGCCTGTTAAGACACTCCTTGGAAAAAGCACTTTACTACTTTGTATAAAATGTTGTGTCCTCCACAACTGAAATTAGCACCTACACTTAAATCAGATATGTGGACTTACTCTGGATTGAAACAATGCGTCAGTAAAAGGACAACTGAATAAAAGGAAAGCCATATGCAAGCTGTGCAACTCAGAAGTTAAGTATTGTAATGCAACAAATCTGAGAAATCATTTATCCCAATGTCACCCATAAACGTAATCTCAGTTGACATCCAAGTGAGTAGAAACAGTCTGCATTTAGCTCTGTACTTCAGTTTAATTCGCCTCATGCCCAAAAAATAACAATCTAATAGCAGTTTTATCTATAAAGATATGAGACTCTACAGTGTTGTTGAAAATGAGTGCTTTTGACAAATGATACAGGTTTTGAAACTGTGGCATTCTATATTAACATGGTAGCAAATGAGTGAAGTTATAGTACTTGGGCTTTATAGAAATCCTAAGGAAAGCATCACCACTTCTCTTATGTCATTACATTAAAAGTGACTGGGCACCTGTAGTGGATGTATTGCAGAGAAGAGCACAGAATGCTAGTTATACTGGGAGCAACCTCACTGCTGAGATGGTTGATTGTTGTTTCAAAAACCTTTCTATCATTTCCAATGCACTGTTGTATTGTGGGACTGCATCAGTCCCAGGTTTATGTGTTGGGTAGTCCAATAAATGTTACTTCTCTTTATGCAAATGGCTAACTGTACTGCTAAGGAGGAAAAAAAACTGCAACATGTTTCAACAAGCCAAACAAATGGACAATTGTTGCAATTTTCATAGCAGCCTGTGATACCAAAGTAAATGTGTACACAAAACAGATAAAGAGAGGTAGCTATGTAAGCTGTACTGCACAGATCATGGTAGCGCTGTTGTCAGTCAGGATGGCTGGTTCTTTCTTTTATGTTCCTTTCATCCAATGCCGCTGTCAACATACCTCAAATCTAGATCCTAATTTTAAAATGCTTCCTATTTGTCAGAGGAGAAACTGTGAGAGGACATTTTCGAGACTGATTAATGTGACTGGAACACTTGAGTAACTGAAGATATGTGTAACCTATAGAATTATAGAAAGACACGAGTCTTCCTTTTTAATTAATTCAAGATTATTTTAAATGCCCAGTATGGAAATAAATTTGGCTAACAGTTTAGTTGAAGGGTGTCTACATGGAGATTCATAACACATGAATAGATTACTGAATAACCTATTTATTATTTAAGAAGCAATATTTGATTATTTTATAGTAATATTATTCACAAGATGATACAGATGCTTTATAAAGTACTGACCATGTCAGGTCCCCAAACTTTTGTTTCAGGCCCTTTTCACTTTTTTGGTATTTTGTACCTGTGAATGATGGAAATAAAATGTAATCTTGCTTAAAATATTAAAGAAATGTGTCATCTTCAACTTTATGCCTTTTGGTAAGGAGTTCATCATCTTCTCATTCAGTAACAGACATATTAAGCAAGAATGCCCAAACTTTTGCATGCTACTGTAAGCATTTACATCCCTGACTGGTACTTCTCCATTGTTATGGCAATGGAGAATGCCACAACTACTGCTGATGTGTTTCTCCCTTTCGTTATTGTGACTTGCACACTTCAGCTTCTTTTAGTCCTGTTCATTACTCACTGTCCCTTCCAACTCTTGCAGCGTACTCTGGCTCCCATATTTAATCCTTTCATCTCTTTGCATAGAGAGCCACACTCTCCTGTAAAAGTCATTGGTTGCTGGGAGGCCAGTTACATCAGGACGGGGGTTTTCCCCCACTTTCCTTGCCTGGTGAATGAATTTCACTGCATATGTTATGAAAAATATAACATCATAAGGATAGGCTCCTTCTGCCGGCATGATCATGCCCAGGATAATTGGGTTAGGAAAATGGATGATGAATGAAAAATAATGACAACCTGCATTAATCTGTGGATCAGTCAATATAAGCTGACCTTCCATTACGTAGATGTGCGTCTTTAGGGGACCAGTTTAACAAGGGCATACCTGCCAAATTTGCAAAAGAATTCCAACTTGTGCGCAGCCACAGTGAGAGATTATTTTAAGGACAGTGAGCTACCGAAAACAGTGCGAAACCATGGGCACTTGAAGTCTGTGAGCACAGCAACAGTGTGGTGCTACAAAGATACCTACACTCCTCTCATTCAAATTTTGCATGCGATGCAATGATCAGGCTGCTTTCCCTCAACTACAGCACACTTCTGCTAAACTTAGCAAGGCACAGGAATCTAGCATGCCCCCTGCTGAGAATCTGAGTCCCTAACAGGTTACCTTTGGGCATGTATGATTTATAAAACAAACAAAATAAAACTGTTGAAGTTTGTCACTTTGATTGAAATTGATCATGGGGACGATGATAGAACACTGCACACCACATTTCAAAAAGAAAATTAGACATCATATTCAGAAATATTTTGTCTTCAAGACAGGAGAATTTTGTTGCTTATTACTATAAAAAAGCCAAAACTCACACACACAGAATGTTGTTAATGCCACGTTTTTCCCCATTATGGAGGTAGTTTATAAATAGCTACATGTATGCTTTGTAAGTGCATTGTTGTGGTCGATGCAACTCTTAATTGTTCAACTTATAGTGTCATGATGTTATAAGAGGAGACAAAATAAGGGCGTGATGAATCACTTTTTAATTTCATGTCATACATGGTACATAAAAAGAAACGGAAGCTTCCCATATAGTCTGATTATGAAACTCCTCCAAAGATGTGCTTTTAAGCATCCATCTTTTTTTCTAACCAGTTCATATAGTTTTCATGAGGGAAATGCCGCATGCACCATTCACTGTTATGCAGATAGGATTGTCTGTGCTGGTAGTGCAAACTGCTTTAGCATTTTAAAGTTTAGGCAAGTTTCTAAATGTGGCTATTTGGCTTGCCTACACTAGTGAAGAAATGAGCAGCTCCATTTGTTAATACCAAAATACAATTTATTTAGGGCTACAAAGCACTGTGATTATGCCAGTTAGCAGGACAGGCAAAATGACATTTTATTGCTAATTATGAATACAGTACACCCCCAAAAATCGCAGGGGCTACGTTCCTAGAGCATCCGCGAATTGTGAAAAACCGCGACTTTTGGATGCGGTTAAAAGATACCTTTTAAATGCCTATTTTTATAGTTTCACCCTAAATACAATATGCCCCCAAAGCACTTTCATTTCGTTGCAAACTCAGCTTAATACATTACCTAAAAAATTACCTTAATACATTACCTAAAAACAGAATGTAAAGGTAAACCTGTCTACTGTACAGTACTGTACTGCTATGTCTCCTGCAGTGCTAGAATGTAAAATACCAATGTTACCACTATATGTACTGTAATTCATGCAAGCGCATTTTCTTTGGTATGCGCTGTCATTTTCCTTGTTATAAGTAAATACATAATTTCATTTCATTAAAATACAGTAAAATGTATGGGTACTCGCCAATGATGAATGATATTGATGATGATGAAGTAGCTTTAAAACTTTAGTAGATTTAAAACTCCTCGGGTGGCGCCTCTTCTTCAGGCGCTTCAGGAGGAGTCGTATCTTTGTATGGGTCTTCTTCTGGTAGGGTTTCGTGCTGGCTTTTCTTTATAGGTTTCAGGAACATTGTGATAGGAAGTTGCTACATTGTCTCCTGTATAGAACTGCTGGTACAATTTCCGTGCTTTCTCACGGATGATGTTACCGTCTTCCTGCAGTCGGTGACCAACAGTGCCAAGGCAGGTTCCATCCTGATGATATTTTTATTCCTTAGTCTTTTCCTTTTTGGCACTATCATAGAAACTTACAGATACGGTACTCCAGTTCGCTGCTTTGTTCTTCTTTATGTAGCATACGGTGCTTTCATTAATGCCATAGTGGCTCGCTACTGCAGCATATCTTTTTAGTTCCCGGAGCAAATCAACCTTCTCCTGGAGTGTTTTAAACTTCTTCTGGCGCTTAGGCTCAGTTCCTGAAGCCTTAGAAGGTTCAGAGCGGTTTGACGACATCGTGTGCGTTTAAAAATAACAAAACAGTAACAAAATGGAAAACACTAGGACACTCAGCTGGAGACGCGTCACAAAGCAGCAGCCAGTCATCAGCAAGGAAAAATGAATAACGCTCTCGGATTGGCTACTTTCACCATCCCAAACCGCGTTTCCCTCGGCGGTGGTAAACCCACTCATCAGGAGACTCGTCACATGGCAGCAGTCAATCAGCAGCAAGGAGAAATGAATAATGCTCTTGGATTGGCTACTTTCACCATCCCAAACCGCGTTTCCCTCAGCGGTTGCACAGTATTGCCACGAAAAAAGCCATAAAAAATTGCGGAGGATATTTGCGCTTTCCGCTAACAATTAATGGTTAGGTTCTAAGAAAAAATCCGCAAACGATGTAGTCCGCGAACCCTGAACCGCGACTTCGCGGGGGTTTACTGTATATAAATGCTAAATTTTTGTCATTCGTTTGGTTTTTGAAACCAAACTAATGTTCATTCGTATAATCCCTAAAATGTTACAAACCTAGAGAAAGCAAATGTCATGTATTTGAAAGGAATGTTGTTGAGTGTAATGCATCCTACCAGTTACATTGCAGATCTAGTTAATATTCTAATATTTTGTACTAGAAAACAGACTAAGCAATAACAAACTCCAGTTAATTATATGTGAAATTTTGAAAATATATCTTTATCTGAAATAACACATTAATTTATAGTTGTCAAGTTTGATTTCTTGCAAGAAGTTAAAGTTTGCACTAACGTAAGAAACATAATAAAAAAAGAGACAGGAGATAGATTTGGAAAATTTAAAGTTCTAGGATTTTGTGAAATTTTACTCATTAGTGTTTTTTTTTAAAAAAACAGCTAATGATTGCGCAAAAAAAAAAAAAAAAAAAAAAAAAGATTAATTTTTCATTGTGTAACACATACATCGTGATTCTGGTACACTACCTGAAACCATGCTTAAAACTATACTTTAAAACAAAAACACATCTAATTTTCTCACATGTACAGCTCACACATTACACGATTATCAACATATACAAAAAATGTTTTTTTTTTTTTTTAAATATTGCACAACCTAAGATAATAAATAATGACAAATATGGTAGCTCACAATTATGTCTATAAGGTGTGTGATTTCAGTACAGAATTTAGTGTAGTAATCACTTTAGGGTAGAAACTGTTCATCAGTCTTTTGGTACAAGCTCTATTGGACCTACAGTATATGTCTTTACTGAGGGGAGAAGTTCAGACAGTTCGTGAGATGGGTGTTGCATGTCCTTTATGATATGGATGTCTTCTGCAGACACTGAGGACTGTAGATGTCTTCCAAGGTAGGCAAAAGTGTGCTGGTAATTTTCATTACTGTTTTTATGATTCTCTTCAGTTCCTTTTTGTTAGCTGCTAAGCTGCTGCCATACCACACAAATATCCCATGAGTCAGGACACTCTTAATGGAGCAAAGATGGAAAGACACCAGAAGTTATTGTGACAGACTGACCTTCCCGAGATTTCTCAGGAAGTAAAGTCGCAATTGTGCTTTTTTTCACCTGTGTGTTTGTGTTTATAGTCCATGTGAGATCTTCTGAGATGTAGGAACCTAAAACTAGAGACTCTCTCCACTTTCACTGTTTATATACAGTGGCCGATGGTCATCCTGCTTCTTCCTGAAATAAACGATCAGTTCTTTAGTTTTTTTTTTTTCCATGTTAAATATCAGGTTATTCTCTATACACCAGTCCCCGTAGGCAGACTCGTCTCCATCATTGATCTGCCCCACTATGTTGTATTGTCCTCAAATTTAATAGCATTGGTGTTGAGGGCTGGTATGCAGTCTTGTGTATACAGAGAGTAAAAGAAAGGGCTCAATACACAGCCTTGTGGTGCTCCTATGCTGAGTGACAGAGTGGTGGGGAGTCATCCTGACTGACTTTGTCCAGTTTGTTAAAAAGTCCTACATGCAATGGCAGATGTTATGTTGGAGGCCTAGGTCAGTCATTTGAAAAAGTAGTCTGCTGGGCATGATGGTATTAAAAGCAGACCAGGTGGAGCAGTACAGTGTAGAGTATAGCGGAAAGGACATTGTCCATTAACCTATTGGATCTATATGTGTATTGGTGAGGGGCTAGAGTGGGTGGGAGAGCAGCCTTGATATACTCGAGGACCAGTCTTTTCAGACACTTCATGATTACTGGCGTTAATGATACTGGCCTGTAATCATTGAGGTAGGTTATTTTAATCTGCTTTGGAACTGGTGTTATGGTAGATATCTTCTTGCAGGTAGGGATAGTGCACTGTGATAGAGATCAGTAGAAGATATTTGCAAATAACTCCGCCAACTCCACAGCACAGTTTCTGAGAATCCATCCTGGGACACCATCTGGGCCAGCTGCTTTCCGTACATTGATATTCCGGAATGTGCATACAGCATCAACAAACTAGAGAGAGTACCTGGCTGTTGGTGTCTGGAGTTCCCGGTGTGTCCTCCCCATGTCGTCTGAAGAAGTGGTTAAGCTGCTCTGCCAGTGAGGAGCTGGTGCTATTGGTAGCTGGGTTGGTATAACTGTTTTGTTTAGTGATGTTATGTATAACTTGTCTTGTATGGTGGGGGTCTGAGTTGTCAAAATAATGCTCAATTTTCCGCTTGTAGGCTGATTTGGCATCTATAATTCCCCCTTCTGCCTCGTCCTGGCAACGTTGTACTGCTGTTTTCAACCAAAGTGGAAAGCTTTATGAGTCTTTCGCAAGAGTCTTACATCTGTTGTCATCCATGGCTTATTGTTGAAGAAAGCACAGATGTGTTTTTTATAGTGACTTTGTTGATGCAGCTCTTTATGTAAAACAGTACAACAGAGGTGTATATATCAATATTGTCATCTTCAGATACAGTCCTGTCAGTGCTACTGAAGCAGCCCTGGAGCTGCTCAGAAGCTCCCTCTGGCCACACCTGTATGTGTCTTACAGTTACTGTAAACAAAGAGATGTGGTCAGACTGGCCCAGATGTGGCAGAGGTAATGCTGTACACATGGTCAAGTGTGTTTTGTTTTTTTTTGTTTTTTTTTTTGTTTTTTTCCTCTCGTGCAACATTGGACATGTTGATAGAATTTGGGGAGCGTAGCCTTTAAATCTGCCTGGTTAAAACCACCTGCTATTACAAACATTCCTTTTGAGTGGGAATTCTGTTTGCTAATGGCAGTTTACAATTGCCTTGGGCTTTTTGCTGTGTTAGCATTTGGAGGTATGTATACAGTGGTAACTATAATAACTAAGTTCTTTTGGCAAATAGAATGGATGCCATTTTATTGACCCACATTCCAAGTCTAGAGAGCAGTGAGTATCAATAATCTTAGCATTTGTACACCATTTGTTTGTGTATACACGCAGTCCTCACCCCTGCTCTTACCGAAGTCTGTAGTCCTGTCGGCTCATTATGTTACATGGCCCTCTAGCTTAATAGCCTTATCCTGAATCATCGGGTTGAGTTGCATATCCATAATGACCATAATGCACCAATTATTACAAATCTGAGTGATTTTTCTGACAAACTAGATTTTGCAAGCACGTTACAAAAACAGCTTTAAAGAGGTTGTTTAAGTTATTCTAAATTATCTTGGAATTCACTAATTCAACAGAACACATATATTAATACTTGATTTTTTTATGTTTAGTAAGTAATGCTTTTTGCATCTACTGGTGAGAAAATGTCAAAGAATAAATTCTAATGTGTACATGGTAAAATAAATTAGGTGGTTCATGTTAATATCATCCTTTATAAACACTATGCTGAAGTCCCATAAAGATTTTTAAAATTCCCACCATTTCTTGTTACACTAAAGAAATTCCCCCATGTTCATCACACATTAGAATTCAAGCCCTGCATTGTAATTTGATATTTATCAATGCCAATACTAGTTTACTTAAATGAGAGTTGGGTAACCTCTCGATGGATATACCACTATTTTAAAGCTGCTGTTATAACTGTAGCAGTGTGGCATAGTTTTTGGCAGGCAGTGTGGTATAGTGGTTAAGGCTTTGGACATCAATCCCTGTGGTTGTTGGTTCAAATTCTGCTACCGACAATGTGTGACCATGAGCAGGTCTTTTCACTTGTCAGTGCTCCAAATGGAAAAACAAAAGAAAAAGAATCAGTTATGTCTGAAATGTTGTTAAGTCACCTTGGATAAAGGTCTCCGGCAAATAAGTAAACAAATTAGTATTAATATATATTGCAGAAAAAGACACAATGTTGTTCGCTTTAATAAGGAAGGTATACTTTAAATAAAAAGTGGTTGAATGGGATTTCTGTTTTTGCTGTAGTATCAAAAAGGTATTGAGTATCGTGGAATTTCACCTGGTTTTGGTATCGAAAGTTACAATTCTGGTATTGTGACATCCGTGTGTGTGTGTGTGTGTGTGTGTGTATGTATATATATATATATATATATATATATATATATATATATATATATATATATATATATATATACAGTGGACCCTTGACTTACGAACTCAATTCGTTCGCGAGGGCTGGTTGTAACTCAAGTTGGTTGTAAGTCAAGACTATTTTTCCCATAAGAAATAATGGAAATACCCATAATGCGTTCCGAACCTCCCACTGCAACACTTACTTAACCTTTTCATAATAAAAAAGGATTGTATAATGTGCATAATTTACCAAAACACCAATAATTTTTCTAATGTACTAACCAAAAAGTAATAAAAAGTGCCTAGCCTACCAGAAACAACAATTTCATACTGTACTCACCATTTAATTTGACATCTTTGGGCTGCAGGAAGGGAGGAGGATGATAATGAAACTGATGGCTTTTTAAAGGCTTTCTTTAACTTGCGCTCAGGCATTTGCAATCATTTCAATAGCTTCTTTTGCGTTAATTTTAATCTCCTCCTGCCTACAAGTTATTCTGACGAGAATTTTTCTCAGCATTTCCTTGCGATGATACAAGGAACTGTTTCTGAACTCTTCTGAGACCCCCCCCCCCCCCACTCAATGGGAACGAAATGCTGAAGTGCTCCTGAAGCGCGATTGCCGCAACTGTGGAAGCTTGCTTGTCCATTGCCAGGCAGGGATATCACATGCATATCACCCATCAATATCTTTTCTGTTTGCTTTGGCTGAGAGACTCAGCACAGCTTTAAGCCGGCTGTTGCCCCAGCAACAGATAAACAGTCTTCCATACGGAGTTTGGACTTTGGCATGTCTTCTAGTTGGGGGAGGTCCTAAGAGAGTTTACAAACCTGACATTTTATTGAATTAGTGCCACATTAATACGAATGTTTCTGTTTGTTTACAATCGCGCAAGCGGATACACGTGACCGCATTCAGGTCGTAACGCAAGATGTTGGTCATAAATCAAAATAAAAATTTTGGTCGTAAATCAAGTTGTTCGCATGTCAAGCCGGTCGTATATCAAGGGTCGACTGTGTATGTGTATATATATATATATATATATATATATATATATATATATATATATATATATATATATAATATAAAAAATACATACACACAGGTCCATAAATATTTGGACAGAGACAACTTTTTTCTAATTTTGGTTCTGTACATTATCGCAATGAATTTTAAATGAAACAGCTCAGATGCAGTTAAAGTGCAGACTTTCAGCTTTTATTCAGTGGGGTGAACAAAACGATTGCATAAAAATGTGAGGCAACTAAAGCAATTTTTTTTTAACACAATCCCTTCATTTCAGGGGCACAAAAGTAATTGGACAAATTAAATAACTGGAAATAAAATGTTCATTTCTAATACTTGGTTGAAAACCCTTTGCTGGCAATGACAGCCTGAAGTCTTGAACTCCATCACCAGAATGCTGGGTTTCCTCCTTTTTAATGCTCTGCCAGGCCTTTACTGCAGCGGCTTTCAGTTGCTGTTTGTTTGTGGGCCTTTCTGTCTGAAGTTTAGTCTTCAACAAGTAAAATGCATGCTCAATTGGGTTAAGATCAGGTGACTGACTTGGCCGTTCAAGAATTTTCCACTTCTTTGCTTTAATAAACTCCTGGGTTGCTTTGGCTGTATGTTTTGGGTCATTGTCCATCTGTATCATGAAATGCCGCCCAATCAATTTGACTGCATATTACTGGATTTGAGCAGACAGTATGTCTCTGAACACCTCAGAATTCATTCGGCTGCTTCTGTCCTGTGTCACATCATCAATAAACACTAGTGTCCTAGTGCCACTGGCAGCCATGCACGCCCAAGCCATCACACTGCCTCCACCGTGTTTTACAGATGATGTGGTATGCGTTGGATAATGAGCTGTTCCACGCGTTCTCCATACTTTTTTCTTGCCATCATTCTGGTAGAGGTTGATCTTGGTTTCATCTGTCCAAAGAATGTTTTTCCAGAACTGTGCTGGCTTTTTTAGATGTTCTTTAGCAAAGTCCAATCTAGCCTTTCTATTCTTGAGGCTTATGAGTGGCTTGCACCTTGCAGTGCACCCTCTGCATTTACTTTCATGCAGTGTTCTCTTTATGGTAGACTTGGATATCGATACGCCTACCCACTGGAGAGTGTTGTTCACTTGGTTGGCTGTTGTGAAAGGGTTTCTCTTCACCATGGAAATGATTCTGCGATCATCCACCACTGTTGTCTTCCGTGGACGTCCAGGTCTTTTTGCATTGCTGAGTTCACCAGTGCTTGCTTTCTTTCTCAGGATGCACCAAACTGTAGATTTTGCCACTCGTAATATTGTAGCAATTTCTCTGATGGGTTTTTTCTGTTTTCGCAGCTTAAGGATGGCTTCTTTCACCTGCATGGAGAGCTCCTTTGACCGCATGTTGTCTGTTCACAGCAAAATCTTCCACATGCAAGCACCACACCTCAAATCAACTCCAGGCCTTTTATCTGCTTATTTGATAATGACATAACGACGGACTTGCCCACACCTGCCCATGAAATAGCCTTTGAGTCAATTGTCCAATTACTTTTGAGCCCCTGAAATGAAGGGATTGTGTTAAAAAAAATGCTTTAGTTGCCTCCCATTTTTATGCAATCGTTTTGTTCACCCCACTGAATTAAAGCTGAAAGTCTGCACTTCAACTGCATCTGAGTTGTTTCATTTAAAATTCATTGTGGTAATGTACAGAACCAAAATTAGATAAAAGTTGCCTCTGTCCAAATATTTATGGACCTAACTGTATATATATTGTGAGACATGCCCAGACACCATCAGACTGACACCACATCTTTATAAAAGTACACACATTTATTCACAGTTCTTCTTACACAACACAGACCCGCACAACACACTGTGCTTCCAGCACCAATCACCCCTACTCTGGGCTTCTCTGTAAATGTCCGTGGGCCACCTTTCCTCTCTCCATGGGAGCCTCGTCCTGCTCCCACTCCCGACTCTAGCTCCCCGATTGTAGGGAGGTGGCTCCTTTTATTCTTACCCGGACGTGCTCCAGGTGCCTGATGACATTCTTCCGGCAGCACTTCTTGGTGTGGCGGAAGTGCTGCCCTTGCACCTGGAAGTACTCCGGGCGTCCCTGGAAGGCTCCTCATCAACCTTCTCGGGTGTGGCGGAAGTGAATGCCTTCTAGGCTCTCTGAAGCTTGGGGTGCCCCCTGGCGGTGGCCACGGACCCCAATGGGCTTGAGCCTCCTTGCTCATCTCCTGTGGTCCTCTCCCGATCCAGGGCGGTTCCCCCCTCGTGGCCCGGAGGACGAACATGGCACCTCCCAGTCTTTCCAGGCGTCCCGGCTGGGTCTGTCCCCCAGCCGCTTGTGACTATATAATATATATACAGGTGCTGGTCATAAAATTAGAATATCGTGACAAAGTTGATTTATTTCAGTAATTCCATTCAAAAAGTGAAACTTGTATATTAGATTCATTCATTACACATATACTGATATATTTCAAATGTTTATTTCTTTTAATGTTGATGATTATAACTGACAACTAATGAAAGTCCTAAATTCAGTATCTCGGAAAATTAGAATATCAATTAAGACCAATGCAAAAAAAGGATTTTTAGAAATGTTGGCCAACTGAAAGGTATGAACATGAAAAGTATGAGCATGTACAGCACTCAATATTTAGTTGGGGCTCCTTTGGCCTGGATTACTGCAGCAATGCGGCATGGAGTCGATCAGTCTGTGGCACTGCTCAGGTGTTATGAGAGCCCATGTTGCTCTGATAATGGCCTTCAGCTCTTCTGAATTGTTGGGTCTGGCATATTGCATCTTCCTCTTCACAATACCCCATAGATTTTCTATGGGGTTAAGGTCAGGCGAGTTTGCTGGCCAATCAAGAACAGGGATACCATGGTCCTTAAACCAGGTACTGGTAGCTTTGGCACTATGTGCAGGTGCCAGGTCCTGTTGGAAAATGAAATCTGCATCTCCGTAAAGTTCGTCAGCAGCAGGAAGCATGAAGTGCTCTAAAACTTCCTGGTAGACGGCTGCATTGACCGTGGACCTCAGAAAACACAATGGACCAACACCAGCAGATGACATGGCACCCCAAACCATCACTGACTGTGGAAACTTTACACTGGACCTCACGCAACGTGGATTCTGTGCCTCTCCTCTCTTCCTCCAGACTCTGGGACCTTGATTTCCAAAGGAAATGCAAAATTTACTTTCATCAGAGAACATAACGGAGTGGCGGAGTGGTGGCTCTGAGGCTAAGGATCTGTACTGGCAATCGGAAGGTTGCCGGTTCGAATCCCGTAAAATGCCAATAGGGACTCCGCTCTGTTGGGCCCTTCAGCAAGGTCCTTAACCTGCAATTGCTGAGCGCTTTGAGTAGTGAGAAAAGCGCTATATAAATGCAAAGAATTATTATTTATTATTATAACTTTGGACCACTCAGTGGCAGTCCAGTCCTTTTTGTCTTTAGCCCAGGCGAGATGCTTCTGACGCTGTCTCTTGTTCAAGAGTGGCTTGACACAAGGAATGCGACAGCTGAAACCCATGTCTTGCATACGTCTGTGCGTGGTGGTTCTTGAAGCACTGACTCCAGCTGCAGTCCACTCTTTGTGAATCTCCCCCACATTTTTGAATGGGTTTTGTTTCACAATCCTCTCCAGGGTGCGGTTATCCCTATTGCTTGTACACTTTTTTCTACTACATCTTGTCCTTCCCTTCGCCTCTCTATTAATGTGCTTGGACACAGAGCTCTGTGAACAGCCAGCCTCTTTAGCAATGACCTTTTGTGTCTTGCCCTCCTTGAGCAAGGCGTCAATGGTCGTCTTTTGGCTGTCAAGTCAGCAGTCTTCCCCATGATTGTGTAGCCTACAGAACTAGACTGAGAGACCATTTAAAGGCTTTTGCAGGTGTTTTGAGTTAATTAGCTGATTAGAGTGTGGCACCAGGAGTCTTCAATATTGAACCTTTTCACACTATTCTAATTTTCCGAGATACTGAATTTGGGACTTTCATTAGTTGTCAGTTATAATCATCAACATTAAAAGAAATAAACATTTGAAATACATCAGTCTGTGTGTAATGAATGAATCTAATATACAAGTTTCACTTTTTGAATGGAATTACTGAAATAAATCAACTTTGTCATGATATTCTAATTTTAGGACCAGCACCTGTATATAATTTTACTGCTTGTACAGCCATGATCCTATAATGGTTAAGGCTAGTTTTGAAAATACAGTTAGATACATTGGGCATGAAGGTTGTGTATGGTGACTTAAGTATTCCCTCATTGCTTTAAACACATCAGTGGTAATTAGCCAAAAACATCCCTTGGTTTGAGGGTCTGCACCATAATGAATAACTAGGTTGACCAGTTTACCAGTGTAGGTGAATCATAGAAATATCTGGTTATCAAGCCAGCAGTGATGAATTTCGAAAACGCGTTAAGCACAGCACAGGAAATGGTAAATAATATTCGTTATTTATTTAAATCTGTGCCAGCAGCGGCACCCTGCTATGTGTGAAAGCACTGACTTGTTCAAGAATCAGACATTTCTGCACATTCACAAGTCAGTGAACATTATTGTTTCCTAAAGCAGTGCTTTCCAAACTTTTCCATGATATAACCCCCGAACTTTATTATACATTCTGCTTCATGCCCTTAGCTTTATGGGAGGAATCTACCTAAGGAAATGTTTAAGAGCAAGGGACAAAGTACAAAAAGTGGATGAGAATATTTATTTTAGTGGTTTGTCTTTTAAATATCTATGTTCAGAGCTCTTTGGTGTGAGAAAATTAGTTACTATTATTATTTTACTGCACTTGCAGTATATTTCTTTCTTGATTAGATCTTGTTATAGGATTGAAAATATTGTTTATAGAACAAAGCATGCACATTAATATGGTTAAAGGTAAAATTGAACTCTTCTAGAAAAGTAGCATTGTTTGACACCGTTTCATGAAGTTTACTGTCAGCCTTTTAACAAAAGTGTTCTCCTAAAATGAAAATAATGCATGCAAACGGCAGACCACATTAAATCAAATAGAGAAACAATAAGTAAAGCACAGTGAGAGAGAGGAGGCAGGGCTACTGCTCTGTGTCAGGGACTGTGTGTTTGTGTGTCTTGTAGTTTGTGCCTCTCACTGTCAAAAATAAAAGAGCAAGCAGGAAAGTGCATCTGGATAAAATCAGTACTATAGAAAATGAGCATTGGTAGCATTTTAAAATTTCAGAATCGATATTTATCAATAAGGCTGGTTTTGACATTGCTTAAATAATTAGCAGAACTTCCTGTTTCTCATTTCTTTAAAATTGATATATCCAAATTGTGACATGTTGTGATGTTAGTAGAATACTAGGGGGCTCCGCCCCCTGCTCGCTTCGCTCGCCAAACCCTGGTGTTGGGAAATTACAAAGAGCGTGATGTATGAATGAGATATAGCATAGTGTGATGTTTGGCACAGTGTAAAGGTTTATTGGAAAATTTCTTTGTAATCAACATTAGTAGTAAAGATGGTGTCTTGTCCTTGAATGAGTTTTCTTTGGCATGGAGCATTTATGACCTTAACTGTAACGTCAGATGAACGTCGAAGTTGTGAGAAGGCCACATAAAGTTGTCCATGTCCAAAAACGGGCTCAGATAGGTAGATGCCAACCTTGTGCATGGTTTGTCCTTGTGATTTGTTGATGGTCATGGCAAAGGCAGGTTTAATGGGGAATTGTTTCCGTTTAAGTTTAAAAGCTAATTCCAGGTCAGAACTTGTAAGGTCAATTTTAGGAATTAGAACAGTATTGTTAGCATGTGATCCTGTAAGAACTGCTGCTTGAATAACATTGTGTGTTATGGTGTAGACGACTAAACGTGTACCATTGCATAAACCCTGTTTAGTGTTAAGGTTTCTTAATAGCATGAGTATTCATCTGTTTTTAAGGTTAAGACTGTGTTGTGGTAATCCGGCTGGGTTAATAGTGTTCAAATATGCTAAGGGGAAATTAAGATGGTCATTGTCCTCATCAGAGTCAACTTTGTCAGAGCTTAGAAAGAGGTGTGACTCTCCAGGAAGTAATGAAATGACCTGGTTATTAATGTGATCAACAGTAATATTTTTTGGACATAATATACTTCGTTGTGTTAAAAGGGGCATTTGGTCTAATGAGACCGCTGTTCCAAATATCTCCGTAAGTAAGTCGTCGCAGATGAAGGGTTAAGGAATTGTAATAATATCTGGGTGAAGTCCATCTGTATTGGTGAGTGTACAATGTTCTAGTTGTAATAACCAATTGTTATATTCGGGATCTGGAAATCGCATGTTTTGTACCAAGTGTATCTTTAGAAAGCAATGCCAATTGTTCGCGTAACATTTTTTGTTCAGCGGTTTTAGAAGCGCGCCGAGGTGAATTTTTTTTTTTGATGCGGGTTCGTGTTTGTGGTCCCGTTACTCGAGCCGTCTAGTTTTGTATCCGTGATCGTGAATTGATGACTTGTTTGATCTTTATCGTTAGGAATATGGATAATTAATAAGTAGGATCGAACTCACTGTTAATATGCGGACTGTTCGTTTCTTCGTATTATCACCAATCAGGTCTCGAGCCTGTATATGTATTGTAGTTCGGTCTCGTGTTGTTTATATGACGTCGTCGCGTATTTTAAGGTGGACTGAATAATAGCTGAGCGCATGGCATGTGGAGCAATAGGTAAGCACTGTCTAAAATGTACTCCTAATAAAAGTACCTTTCCTCCAAAGGGAATATTATTATTCATCAACGCAATGCCAATTGTCCGCGTATTTTAAGGTGGACTGAACAATAGCTGAGCGCATTGTAAGTGGAGTAATAGTTAAGCACTGTCTAAAATCTCCTCCTAATAAAAGTACCTTTCCCGCAAAGGGAATTTTATTATTCATCAACGTTTGTAGAAGTTTATCAATGGTGTTGAGTAAGTGACTGGATGCCATTGTACATTCATCTATAATTAATAGTGTGGCAAGACGGATGTCACGTGCATTGTTACTGTGCATTGTCATAGTGGATACCGATGTTTCTGTGATTGGGACCGGTATTTGGAATAAGGAGTGACATGTGTTTTTGGAGCCGAGACATTTTTTCTTCCGCGGTTTCAGAAGCGCTTTGTAGGTGCCGACGTGATTTGTGCATATTTGCGTTCTTGATTTGTTTCAGGGTGCACTGTTCCAATGCGATGTAATATTTGTCCACATACGCGAAAGCAGTATGGGTCATTGCCTTTTGGTGACCTGATATTTACTCCGGTAGATGCAAAATCAAATAAACTATTGTAGGATGTAATGCAGTTCATAAAGTTTTTACTTTCAGGTACTTCGTTAGTTAGAAGCTTCTGTAGATATGCAGGATATGAATGTAAAGGAGGCAGTGTAATTTGACTTTTTTGACAACAACGTGTAAATTCATTACTTGTATTGCCATTTGTTTCTTCAGGGAAGTTAAGTGAATGACAATGATTGCAAATGACATTCATTAATCCCAATGAATTTTCATGAAAAGTGGACTTATTATTGAACGCGCTGTCAGTTAACTGGCGCAATCGTTAGTGTGGTCGTGGGTCTGAATCGTCCTTTTTGTGTACGTTTCGCGTGCTATGTCCGTAGTCTGTCCCGTTTCGTGTCCAATGGGCTTTGTGTGGCGCTTGCGGCTTGTTTTTTTTGTGTGCTGGGGGCTTGTTGCCTGAGTTTTTATTTCTGTTAGTGGAGGGGGTGTTTGTGTGTCGTGGGGCTGAATCGTCCTTTTTGTGTGCGAACCGTTTCGTGTGCTATGTGTGCCTGCGTGTGACTCCTTTGTTTTTGGTGTCCTAGGGGCGCGTGGCCTCATTTCTTATTTCAGTTACTGGAGGGGGGCTTTGGGTGTCGTGGGTGTCAATCCTGTTCTTTGTGTGTGTCCCGTTTCGTGTGCAATGGCTTCGTGCGTTTACGTTGCATTCCATCCGGCCGGTTTCCGTTGCTTGGGGGGGGGGTAGGGGGGTTCGTGGGGCGCCTGCGCAGTACGTCTTTTGTGGCCACGGCCCATGGCCGGATGTCCCTGCGTCCATCCGGTTTAGCATTCTCAGTTAGTAATATGGATGACTGCTGAGTTTCTATTTGTTTGTTTGTTTATTTTTTTTAAGCCAAGAGATCCAAGAGTTTGGGTCTTATTTTAAACAAGAATGTATTAAAAATACATCATTTTATTTTATTTAATAAGTACAAATCACTTGATTTACTCCTTACCCCAGTTGAAGTTAAACATGAGAAACCGTTATGTTAAAGAGGAACATCCACAAGGACAGGCCTTCTATGGTATTGGGACATTAAGTACAAACCAGCTTATTTTATCTCATCTACTAACTCCTTAAGTCCCTGACACTTTACATGACTTTTCTAGAGATTTTCAGTTGCAGATTAATACATAAGATTAGCAAGTCAAGGGCTGTCACAGAAAGCTGCTGTGGCTTTCCCAGCAGCTCAGTTGGACCAGTCTGCGATTCACCCCAACAAAATCCAAAACAGGTTTAGATTTGTCTTAAGTAATATGGACAAGCATAAGTGTTTGCACCAATTACCGCAATCTGGAAGTATAACATGCAGTCCCACTGACTCCCTTAGTGTCATTGCATATCTCATTGCTTCTCCAGGGTACCACCTTTGGAAGTGTGGAATCAAATCTTCCACTGTGCTTTGGAAGGTTCTCTGACAGTTCATACACCCTAAAAAGGATGTGGTGTAAAAACTGAAAAGCAGAAATTTCTGGCTCAACCCTGACCTCTACCTCCTTTAGCCACACAAAATACTGTATTTTGCCTGTTCTGCCACAATTCCTTTTTAAAAATATGGAAATAAGCATTTTGTTATACTTAAGTTTTGTAAACTGAGAAAACCTATAACAAGTTAAGTCACAGCTCTTTCGCCAGTTAATTTATGCAGAGCAAGTTTTCACCTTTGTATTTCATAGGTGAGGAGAATGATGATACAATATTATTTTGATAGTTATTATCTATTATATAGAAAACATTAGCCAGAAATAAAAGATGACATTCTGTACTTTAGTTTCATATTAATCTTTTCACCTAGAATACATATTTAATGGATTTGATAAAATATTAATTTTTAGTGTGTCAGGTGATGTAATTTATTCCTTTATTTTAAACTGTAGTTTAAATAACCTATTTTTGTAAAACCTGACTTATTTGTATGGAATGGTGTTTCATTTAATAAAATCAATAAAATAAAAAAATAAAAAATCTGTAGTTAAAGTTGAAATCGTATCTGTATAGACAAAACAATCTGTTTTCCCAATCAGAAAAATCTTCAATTCAATCCATAGTACTTTTTTTTTTTTTTTAATTTTATATATTTATTTTTTAGGTATTGCTGGTTTCCTTGGGTGAAAATTTATATACATTTAAAATCCTCAGGCCACTCCCCAACCATTCTAGTGCCTTCTCTTCAAGAATTTTTTAATATTTTATTGATATGAAGTCAACCCATTCATTCTTGTTGTACCTTTATGACTTATAATGCTCTTTATTTTAGCAGGGTTGGTGGACTTAATCTTATTAGCAGTCCGTTCCTTAATACAGTGTTAGTATACTTTTATGACTTGCACTTCACTTAAGCCCCATCTATCTTTGTTGCCTATCTTTCCCTCAATTTTCCCCTGCCTGTGTTGTCAGACACATCAACATTGATTTATTTGGACATCTGTTGTTTCACAAAGCATGTTCTTCTAGTCTTCCAGTAATCATTTCCAAAGATTTGACCTAATCTTTGGTGTGATGTTTTAAATTATTTTTCTTGCCCTTAACTTCAAACTTTATGCCTGTCTTTCTTAAATATTTTGTGTGTTTCTTATTTTTTCAGTGGCTTTCTTGATCAAGATATTTTCATTTCTGCTGGACCAAAAAGAGAAATTTAAGTAGCAGCATGAAGCACAACATTTACCTGACTCTTGTTTCCTGTTCTATGTTAGGCCATACGATTTTTATTCTCACTATCAATTTTACTAACTATTATACAGATAATTATCAAATTCATTATAGAAACATATTTAAACTATCTACTGGAATGTATACAACATTAAAAAATTGTGTGCGAAGATTTGTAACTTTTAGAGAACTAGCCAAGCTAGTTCTGAAAACTTAGGTTGTGTAAGTTCATATTTGAGATAGGAAAATAAAATGCCACTGTAATTTTGTAAAGAATTAAAGGGTTTAAACTTTTATTATCCCCTGAGATCTGTTTTCATCACAGGTGGATTTATAGCTTCAGATTAGAAGATGACTTCTAGTGATGTCTTTTACCCCTACTTTCTCCAAATTACTGGATAAGAAATGGTGTAACCTTTATAATTTAAGAATTTAAATCATGTTTATATTTTTAGCCTTGGCCCTCTGGTCAGTAAGGTGAAGGAATACCAAGTGGAGACCATTGTAGACACCTTGTGTACTAATATGCTGTCAGACAAGGAGCAGTTACGGGACATTTCCAGCATTGGACTAAAAACAGTAATAGGAGAACTTCCACCGGCATCCAGTGGTAAGTAGAAACTTTTCAGTTAATGGGCAAAAATAATTCTCATTTTGAATATAATCTCAGCAGTTTTGAATTAGTTTTTTTCACCGATTTGTTTTTTTTTTTTTTAAATACATCACATTAGTCCATTTAAAGAACACAGTTTTTCCCCTCTTGTTTTGTTTACACTGTTGCTTCATCAAATGAGTGGCAGTGTGTATGGAAGTGCTGCAGTCCAGCTTAGAATCCTAGGTGATATGCAAGTTAGGATGTATGCTTAAGTGTGCCCTGTCCAGGTTTCGTTCCTGCCTACACCCAGTGCTGCTGGTAAAGGTTTTGGTCTTTTATTAACTCTGAGCTATATAAAGCAGATGTGAAAATCAAGAGATTAATGCATATGCTTTAACAAAATCCCTTCATTGTTATCCAACATTACAATTACTTTATTTGTTAAGTGTTATTATATTTACAAGGATGTTCCTTAATCTTCTTAGTTATTTGACACTTATTTGTTTCAGTAAACATTGTACTGTTTTACTATTGATCCAAAATCTTGTATAAGTAAGTTGTACTGTCAAAAAAAAAAAAAAAAGTTAACTTACTTTCTAGGCTAGAAGTATGTTAATTGTAAATGTCCTGCAGTGGATAACTTAGGTTTATATACAGCAGTCAATGGTCATTTAGTGTCAGCAGAGTTTCTAGGGTAACCTATATGCTTGTTGAGGTGGTTAGTTTAGTTAAAAAATGTGGATTGCTTAGAACATTTTACCAACAAGGAGACCTGTTAGGTAAACTGTTAATCTTTTTTGGTTAGGAAAAAGCCAATCTGTCCTAGGATCACTGTTGTGTCATGTAGATAGAACAGTTTGTTGTAGATTTCAGCAATTCTTCCAATTTTTGGGCAGTTTCCCTTAACAACCACTAATACACTGTATGGGTGAATCAACTGTATTGACTGCTTTGTGAATTTTGAAGCGCTGAATGATGGTAAGCCTTTTAAAGATGCTTAATTCCCTTTCACAGCTGAGTATTTTGTATACTGTTCCCTGCAGTCATTACGTTTTACTTTTTTAAAGCCAATAGATAGTCATTTAGTATATCCTTCTAATTTGGGTAGGTAGAAAGTGAGCTTTTAACAGTATTTTCTAGCCAGGTCTTAAGAGAGAGTCTTCATGAGAGCTTCCTAAACTACAGTATGTGACATGGTGTTTTATTTTAAGATTACAGTAATCCCTCACTATATCGCGCTTCGACTTTCGCGGCTTCACTCTATCGCGGATTTTATATGTAAGCATATTTAAATATATATCGCAGATTTTTTGCTGGTTCGCGGATTTCTGTGGACAATGGGTCTTTTAATTTCTGGTACATGCTTCCTCAGTTGGTTTGCCCAGTTGATTTCATACAAGGGATGCTACTGGCAGATGGCTGAGAAGCTACCCAACCAGAGCACGTATTACGTATTAAATAAAACTCCTCAAATATATTGTGAGCACGGGGGCTGTTCGCACCCCTAGAGGATACAGCCACTCCTCAAAAAACACTGAAAGATTACCTTCACATTGCTCTCTTCCTTGCTGGGCTTACATATGGCTGCTTTGTCAAGCGATATGCTTCCTGCATTGTGCTTCGCATACTTAAAAGATCAAACAGCACGTATTGATTTTTGATTGTTTGCTTCTCTCTCTCTCTCTCTCTCTCTCTCTCTCTCTCTCTCTCTCTCTCTCTCTCTCTCTCTCTCTCTCTCTCTCTGACATTCTCTGCTCCTGATGGAGGGGTGTGAGCAGGGGGGCTGTTGGCACCCCTAGACGATACGGACGCTCGTCTTAAAATGCTGAAAGATTACCTTCAAGTTGCTCCATTCTGTGCAGCTGCTTTGTCAAGCAACATGCTTCCCGCACGGTGCTTCGCAAACTTAAAAGCTTGAAGGGCACGTATTGATTTTTTTTTGTTTGTTTTTCTCTGTCTCTCTGACATTCTCTGCTCCTGACGGAGGGGGTGTGAGCAGAGGGGCTGTTCGCACACTGGCCTAGAGGATACGGACGCTCCTCTAAAAAATGCTGAAAGACTACCTTTACATTGTACATCCTTGCAGCTGCTTTGTCCGGCGGTGCTTCGCATACTTAAAAGCCAAACAGCCCTATTGATTTTTGTTTGCTTTTTTCTCTCTCTCTGACATTCTCTGCTCCTGATGCGCACTCCTTTGAAGAGGAAGATATGTTTGCATTCTTTTAATTGTGAGACGGAACTGTCATCTTTGTCTTGTCATGGAGCACAGTTTAAACTTTTGAAAAAGAGACAAGTGTTTGTTCTGGAACACAACCCCCGCGATCGAGGAGGGATTACTGTATAGCCTTTTGTGTAAAGTAGGTGACCTGATATTTTTTCTTGAAGAATTCAGTGGTTTGTAATTTTAGAAACAGGTTTTCAAAGCTTTAATTAGGTTACAACTTAGCATGGTTTCATCAAACCTGAACAGCTTCAGTTTAGGTCATAGTAAGCTTTAAAAAGGAAGTATACGTAATTACTGTTCTCTCTACGTCATATTCTGCTGCCTTTCCTGCTTTTTATATTAGATTTGTTGTTTACCCCAAATCTAGTCGCACTTGCATAGTATAGATTTTGAGCATACTCTTGTAAGACTTGTATTCATCATTTTTTACTGAAAAATACACACTTCAGATTTCATTGGCTTCAGCGGATTGTCTAGAGTATAGGAGTGGTTTGTCAAAACAAACCTCTAAATTATGTTTTTTGAAGTTTTAATATTATAGAGCAGCCTCAGCGGTTTTTTTTTTTTTTTAAATAGTATTTCCTTTGCCTATTGTAACTAGAAGGATGCAACATAAGAAAGAGTGATGGCCCTGGCTGGATGAAATCCTTTTAATTGAAAAGTTAGGATGGTAAGGCTTCTGAAAAGAATAGGGGATAAATGTGGGGAGTTTCATAATGCTCTTCAGGAAGACTGCTGGTGAAATGAAGATGTTTTCCGATATCTTCACATGGGCTTTTCGATTGTATGCACAGGAAGGGGAAGAGCAGAATTGATGGCAATGTTCTTCTAGGCAGTGTTCTCAATTCTATGTAGGTAGATGGATTCTGTGTAAATAACTAATTGTTCTACTATTATGTGATTTTTTTTTTTTTGATTTTTTTTTTGTCTTTCCCCTTTCTTTAAATTAAGTGATCCAAAAAATTGCAAACTTTCCACATTGGCAAGAGATGTGACTGGAGAGCACTTTCTTTAACTTCTTTTGTGATGCACGCTACTTTGTAACTGAAAAAGGGAAAAAAAAAAACTCAGCTGTCTTTCAGAAACTGTTCCTTCCCACTGTCTTGTCTGCAACTATTGTAATTAGCTACACCTTTAGCTATGGAGTGACAACAGGTAGAATTATGAATGATTACCACAACCTGTAATTTTGATCAATTTGCCTGGGAATTTCTTGGTGTAAATCAAAAAGTCTTTTCTGTAGTGCTGCTTCATCTCTTGCATATATTTCTCTTCTGGTTTGTCCTGCTTCCACTTCAAAACTGGTCCCGCCCACACGCAGCCAACACGGCATTTCTCGATTCTTATTCGTCCTCCTTCATGTCATGCACTATACTGGCCTGCTGAGCGTAATACATCCAACAAGTACTTGAAGTGCTGCCACAACGGTAAAGTAGCTTTACCACCTTTGCGGGAGCCACCTGTGTCTTTACAACAGCTTCTTACACAGTAAACATCGGAAGCTAAAAATTATCTGAACAAGTTCGTGAATACAACTCTTCTCAAGCGTGCACAGATGACTTAACCTCCTGGCCACGGACCATACTGTTTTAAAATACACGGGCAAATTTATCACCAAATCTCTCCACTATACGCTAACACTTCTACCTGTCCAGGATATGGACAGTTGTGTTTTTGACACAACGCAAGCTACTTAAGTACGCTTACAAAATAAAGCAAATTCTGCATGCGGCAAAAATGTACTTCTCCAGCTAGATTCCATACTCAGAACCATCAACCCCTTCACTAAATCATACAAACACATGCATGAAATCGCTCAGTCCAATCCAACAGCATCTGTAAGAATGGTTTTCAAGGAAAACCCTGGGCAGGATTTACGACGATACAATGCCCCGACATTGCAGTGATTTTCGTCGGAGAAGATGGCGAAACGTCTGCAGAAAGGGACATTTGCATCTATCCCATAGGCAACTCCTGTAAACAGATTTCCACGCTCAATATGAATTGCGATCCTATGGTTTACCCACTTTTATTCCCTTACGGAGACATTAGCTGGCACAAAGATTTACAACATGTTCCCGATAAAAGAAGCGCCAAGTGAATAAGGCTTACTCAATGCCAATTTTACACGTACAGATTAGCAATGAGGAATACATTTGGTACTTTGCACTCCAGCGGCAAACTATTCCAACTGTACGACATAGAAGCGTATGTTAAAACGGGGCGCGCGTCTCAACTATCTCAAATTACATCAACAAGATCTGCGCGTGGAACTATCGGACGCACTGCAAGCACACACTGAAAATAACCACGTACGTGTAGGCAAAATGATCATATTACCGTCCACATTTCCAGGAAGTCCAAGATACATGCAACAAAACTATCAGGATTCCATGGCCATAGTACGTAAATTCGGAAAGCCTGATTTATTTATCATTTTCACATGTAATCCTGCTTGGCCGGAAATTCTATATGCACACTGCGTCTTTCAAGAAGTATTTGTTTCTTCTTGATTTCTGAATTCCTTTCTCACCGTTTTCCGTTCATATTCTTACACCGCCATATGCTACAGTGGGCGTCGGCTAGTAAAATTATAAACCAATTAAAATTTTTAATTCCAAAAACTGAAATGTCAACAATTTGTAAGTATTCATTGCCACTGTTTAGTACTTGGTTTTGAACCACCACTTGCTGAATTATTACAGCAAGTAGTAGTGGGAAAATTTGCTCAAGCTGTTGAGGTTAGTTGGGGAGCTGTAGAGGTGAGTAATTTTTAGGTTTTACTACAGATGTTTGATGGGGCTAAGATGACGACTCTGTCTGGGCCACTCAAGGATATTAATGTTCTTAATTTTAGACCACTCCATTATTGCTCTGGCAGTGTGCTTTGTATCATTGACCTACTGAAAGACAAACTACCTCCCCAATTTAAGCCTCCCTTTAGATGGTAGCTGCTTTACCTCCAGGATCAATCTGTATTGTTCATCATTTATCTTCCCATTAATCCTGAGCTGACTGTTAGAACTTTCTTCTTAAACGTATCCCCACAATAGGTTACATTGGGGATGGTGCTGCCTTGATGTGCAGTTTTTGCAGTTTTAGATTTAGCCCACTAATGCTGCTTAGTGTTCAAGCCAAAAAAGTTGTACAGTAATCCCATCAGCCCATGGGATATTCTGTAACAATTTGTAACATCTTCTAAGTGACTTATTGCAAATTCTTTAACGGCATGTTTGTGTGTTATTTCTTCACTAGGGGGCTTCGCTCGCCAACCCCCCGTGCCTGCTTTGCTTCCGCAGTTTCAGATGTGCGTTGTAGGTAGGGGTGGCCGGTATGACCAAAATTCTATATCACGGTATTTTTCTAAAATATCCCGGTTTCACGGTATTCGATGGTATTTTTTTCCCCATGCATGAGTGGATGTTAACCACATTTTCCACTGCAATTACTGGCTAAGAATAACCTATTCCACTGTCAAGAGTATTGTACACTGTACAAAAAAAACATTTTAATGTGCACACAATTATTAATACAGTTTTGCGTTGCCCCATAAAGTGATAGTTTTCAAGGGGGTGGAACTAATGGAGAAGGTATCACATTGCAGGACAGATGTAGTCAAAATATAGAACCTTTTTATTGAACAAATTTTGCAAAAATAAACTATAGTTTTGACAACATATTTTCAACCATACAAAGAGGCATTTAGACTTAGTAAAATATCCAGAAGTGCTTCTCAAAAATTGTATTGCACTGAATATGTCTTAGAAAAGGAATAAATAGTAAATATTTTTTGTCAACCAACTACACTTTCTGTTAATGTTAACAATCTCTGTCCACTGACACGTTAAAGTGACTTTTTAAACAACTTTATCATCATTAAACTGCATAATATTTAAACTAATAACAATAAAATAAATAATAGTGCAACTATCAGTAATAATACTATTACTTCAAGACTTCAAGCCCAGGTGCATTACACAGTATTCACCAAATTAAAATAAAATAAAACAAGTCAACTTGGTGATGACATCTTTACCAACTGAACCATCATTTAGGCAAACTGCATTAATATGGACCTTGCTTCAAGCAAAGCTATACTGGGAAGAAAAAAACAAACTATATGTCGAGATTAAAGTCGACATTTCCACTTTATTTTCATAGTTTACTTCATAATTAAAGTAGAATGTCGTAACTAAACTTCTTCCTAAAATCAATGTTTAATCAATTACTTAATTTACCCCGTCATAAATTAATGCAGCACATTAAATGCTTTGTGTTACGTTCCCCGACCCAGTGGTTAATCACTACGCTTCTTTAACTGACTTCCTCCGCACTAAGAGAAGACAGCGATCACCATACAGAATCCATTCACTTCATGATATTCCTGCTTTCTGAAAATTTAGAATGCTAAGATAAATACTTGATATCATTTTCATGATGAAATGCATTAAAGCAGGTATTACACATACACGGTAGTGAGGCGGTAGTGCTGCTCCCTCACAGTAAGGGGTCCCCAGGTGTATGTTCAGTGTAGAGAACTTTATGGCAGGTGTGACGAGGCTCCAAAAAACTGGATGTATGAATAGCTATCGCACAGGTCTAACTTAAATATTGTGTAAATGTTGGGTTTGTGATCTGGTGGTCAGAGACATGAACACAGAATTCAATGCATGTTCTTCTGAGCGGGCTATCTTTATTGCATGCATGCTGTCTCTATCTGACATAGGCTACCAAGACCCCAGTTCCTATCCTTCCTTTTTCTTTCACCACATAACCAATCACCACATGATAAACGTCTTTGTGAAATTAAAACTAGTTATAAACTTAGCCCACGGAGTGTTCAGAACTTTAAAAAATATCTTTGTTATACATGTTTAATTATGCCATCCATTCAGAGTTGCGCCCATCTCTGAACGAGTCGCCAGCACATTGAAGGATGAATACACTAGCAGGGTCAATATAGCACAGCAAAACCCCACATCCTACATGACTTTGAAAGGAAACTGAAGCGCTGAGTAAACCCACCAGAGAAACCTGCAAATGCAAGGCAGGCACGCCGCCGTGCCCCCATAAGATTAATGCATGCTTTAATGCATTTCACAATGAAAATTATATTAAGTCTTTATTTTAGCATTCTAAATGTTCAGAGAGAAGGAAGATCATGAAGTGAATGTATTCTTGATTACAGATCGCTGCCGGCGCCTCCTCTTAGTGCAAGAAGAAGTCAGTTTAAGAATCACTTAACACAAAGCATTTAATGTGCTATATAACTTATGATGGGGTTTGAGAAAATCTAGTAAATTAAATATTCATTTTACGATGAAGTTTAGTTTACGATGTTCTACTTTAATGACAAATTGCGAGAATAAAGTCAACATGTCGACTTTAATCTTGACATAAACGGCGAGAATAAAGTCAACATGTCGTCACACTATTACACAGTACCCAGGTACATTACACTGTATTGTTTTATTTGTTTTCAAGTACAACTTGGCTTGCAGTATTATCCAGTAGTATAGAAACAGTATTTACACATCTGACCTTTTAAAACTAAAGTATCTCCAGGCTCTCTGTCCATTTTCACCGCGCAGCATTCCTATGCTACCGCCCACTATTTGGTGGTGTAGCAGTGAAAAAGAGCCCTAGTGCAACTAATCTGTGTTTAGCGGTGTAGCAGTGAAAAAGGTCCCCACGTGAACAGTTTCCCGCTGTGCCACGTTCCGAACGTTGTTTAGGCAATTTAAACCGGTGTTGCGGTATAAGAAAAATCCATATCATAAAAAAAATAAAAAACGGTTTTCGGTATGAACCGGTATACCGCCCAGTACTAGTTGTAGGCGCCTATGTTCATTGTATTTGTCCATGCTGGCGCGTTTTTGTAGCTCCGTTATTCGAGCTGTTTGGTTCTGGAGCCGAGGTAGTTTTGCTTCCGCGGTTTCAGACGCGCGTAGTAGGTGCCCACGTTTATTTTCTTTATCCATGCGGGCTCGTGTTTGTAGCTCCGTTAGTCGAGCTGGATTGTTTTGGAGCCGTGACCATGACTCCATTAGTTATCCGTTGTTCACAGTTAGTAATATGGATAATTGCACTTACTGTTATACTGTTCATACTGAGCGTTTTCTGTGGTTGTACTGTCAATGATGCATCACTGTAATGTGATTTACATATCAGTTGAGCTCGTTCGTTTTGAACCCGTGCCTGCTTTGCTTCCGCAGTTTCAGACGCGCGTTGTGGGCGCCTGCATCCATTGATCTTATCCAGGTGGGCTCGTGTTTGTATCGTTGAGCTGTATTGTGTTTGAATTTGGTGTAAAGCGTTCAGTGGTTTGTACAATCCCAAGCAGCACATTATTTCTAACTACTCCGCAGTAGTGCCACTCACAATATGGCGGTGACGCCTGCACCTTCACTCCGCAGTAGTGCCACTCACAATATGGCGGTGATGCCTGCGCCCTATCTTTGTGGACCTGTGGGGCCTCCGTAGCCTCTTCCATTTGAATCTGGGCTGCAGCGCAGAATCCTCTTTTTTTGTGTGGATGTGTCGTTAGTCGTTAGCTATGGGCACGTTGTTGCTTCATTTCTCATTCATGTCAGTTGAGCTCTTTCGTGTTTGGGCCGTGACTCCTTCGTTCACGGTGGATATGACTTCGCTTGTGGTTTATGAGATGCGTGCTGTACGCGCCTGCACAGTATGTCTCATGGTCCCATCGCCGTGTACCTGCGTCCATGCCATCCGGTTTTCGCCGTGTGCCTGCGTCCATGCCATCCGGTTTACCATTCTCGGTTAGTAATATGGATTGTTGTCTTGTAACCCCAAGTCAGGGCTTTTTTCTTGCCCCTTTTCCATAAATTGTCTTTTTGTGCAGTACATTGGAGATTGTTGAGCCGTGAACGCCCTCTCCATGTGCAGTTACTGATTTCTTCAACTGCGTGACAGTAAGCATCACACTAGCTCTCTGACAAATGTCATATTTGGTTGGCAAGTAAGTTTAGATTGGTGATCTGATGTAGGCAATGTGGTTGTAGTTTCACATTTTTTTCAACTTCCTTATGATAAACTGCACTTAGGTTCAAAATACAGTGGGTACGGAAAGTATTCAGACCCCCTTCAATTTTTCACTCTTTGTTATATTGCAGCCATTTGCTAAAATCATTTAAATTAATTTTTTTCCTCATTAATGTACACACAGCACCCATATTGACAGACAAAAAAAGAATTTTTGAAATTGTTGCAGATTTATTAAAAAAGAAAAACTGAAATATCACATGGTCCTAAGTATTCAGACCCTTTGCTGTGACACTCATATATTTAACTCAGGTGCTTTCCATTTCTTCTGATCATCCTTGAGATCACCTTCATTTGAGTCCAGCTGTGTTTGATTATACTGATTGGACTTGATTAGGAAAGCCACACACCTGTCTATATAAGACCTTACAGCTCACAATGCATGTCAGAGCAAATGAGAATCATGAGGTCAAAGGAACTGCCTGAAGAGCTCAGAGACAGAATTGTGGCAAGGCACAGATCTGGCCAAGGTTACAAAAAAATTTCTGCTGCACTTAAGGTTCCCAAGAGCACAGTGGCCTCCATAATCCTTAAATGGAAGATGTTTGGGACGACCAGGACCCTTCCTAGAGCTGGCCGTCCGGCCAAGCTGAGCTACCGGGGGAGAAGAGCCTTGGTGAGAGAGGTAAAGAAGAACCCAAAGATCACTTTGGCTGAGCTGCAGAGATGCAGTCAGGAGATGGGAGAAAGTTGTAGAAAGTCAACCATCACTGCAGCCCTCCACCAGTCAGGGCTTTATGGCAGAGTGGCCTGTCAGAAGCCTCTCCTCAGTGCAAGACACATGACAGCCCGCATGGAGTTTGTTAAAAGACACCTGAAGGACTCTGAGATGGTGAGAAATAAGATTCTCTGGTCTGATGAGACCAAGATAGAAATTTTTGGCCTTAATTCTAAGCGGTATGTCTGGAGACAACCAGGCACTGCTCATCACTTGTCCAATACAGTCCCCACAGTGAAGCATGGCGGTGGCAGCATCATGCTGTGGGGGTGTTTTTCAGCTGCAGGGACAGGATAACTGGTTGCAATCGAGGGAAAGATGAATGCAGCCAAGTACAGGGATATCCTGGACAAAAACCTTCTCCAGAGTGCTAAGGACCTCAGACTGGGCCGATGGTTTACCTTCCAACAAGACAATGACCCTAAGCACACCGCTAAAATAACGAAGGAGTGGCTTCACAACAACTCTGTGACTGTTCTTGAATGGCCCAGCCAGAGCCCTGACTTAAACCCAATTGAGCATCTCTGGAGAGACCTAAAAATGGCTGTCCACCAACGTTTACCATCCAACCTGACAGAACTGGAGAGGATCTGCAAGGAGGAATGGCAGAGGATCCCCAAATCCAGGTGTGAAAAACTTGTTGCATCTTTCCCAAGAAGACTCATGGCTGTATTAGCTCAAAAGGGTGCTTCTACTAAATACTGAGCAAAGGGTCTGAATACTTAGGACCATGTGATATTTCAGTTTTTCTTTTTTAATAAATCTGCAACAATTTCAAAAATTCTTTTTTTTTGTCTGTCAATATGGGGTGCTGTGTGTACATTAATGAGGAAAAAAATTAATTTAAATGATTTTAGCAAATGGCTGCAATATAACAAAGAGTGAAAAATTGAAGGGGGTCTGAATACTTTCCGTACCCACTGTATGTTCAGTGCTTTTGAGATGGTCTTTGTACTCTTTCCCAGATCTGTGCTTCTCTCCAGCAACATTCTTGACTTATTTTGAATGAACTTTTGTCTTCATTTTGGTTTGTATTGTGGAAAATCTCCACACTTACATTCGACTGTAGCATGAGAGAGGGGGTGTTGAAGCTCATAAATTAATTAATAACAGGTGAGCCTGTTATAAATTAGAAGCAGAGATCGTAAACTGTGGAAATAGTTTTGGGGAGGTTAATATTTCAAGGCCCTGTGTACATTTTTGGTTTGGATCCTGAGGTGCAAACTTATTTTGTTTTCAAAAGAAACTAATTCAAGGAAGATTTTTGATAATATTGTTTATTAGAACTACTTTTAGACAATGCATGGTAACTGAGGTAAAAGGGATTCTGGGTTAGACTTCTGTCGATGGACAATATCCTTGACAACTGATGATTATTTGCATCTTCGATGTGCGTTTTGGTAGTGATTTGAACCATGTGATTAAACACATCATAAATGCTCTGTTTATGTTCAGCACTTCTATCTTGATTTTATTTATTTATTTATTTATTTATTTATTTATTTATTGTGAAAGGATTCATACAGACAGGTTTGAAGAGGTTTGGGGGCAGCCGTCTGTATACTTGAAAATAGGTTGCCAAAAGTGAAGGTTGTGGTTCAAAGTTTGTAAAAACTTTAGTCCAAAACAAGAACCAACAGACAGGATCAGTGCACCCTGCCATCTCCTGGTCTGGCATAGAATTACCTTCATTTGAGCCCTTTAGCTGCCTCCCATGTGCACGTGTGTGATGTGGGCCCCCCCTCAGCCCAGATCCATTGGGTCGTTATTTTCCTGACCGAGGGGTTTGTGAACCTGAGAGAGCATCAGTGATGGTGTGACGAGAGCCTTGTCGGAGAATGAGCGAAAACTTATAAGGCTGCATGTCTAAAAACCATCTTGTGACTCGCAGGTTCGACTCCTTGTGCAAGGTCATCCACTGTAAAGGTGCATGGTCTGTAACCAACGTGAACTCACAGCCCAGGATGTAGTACATCAGCTGTGTAATCACCCTTTTGATTGCCAAGGCCTCCCGCTCCACCACCGCATACCTGGTTTCCCGTTCTAGCAATTTTTGGCTCACGAACATGATGGGGTATTTGATACCATTGACACTCTAGCTCAGCACAGCCCCCAGACCTGTATCCGAAGCATCCATCTGGAGTATAAAAGGCAAAGACAAGTTAGGAGCCTTCAAAATAGGTGCCGACATAAGTGCCTGTTGTAAGTCACAAAATGCAGCTTCGGTGTTAACAACCCATACCACACTATTAGGGGCCCTCTTCTTTGTAAGATTAGTCAAGGGAGCCGCTCTATCAGAAAACTGGGGTACAAACCGGCAGTAGTAACCCGCTAATCCAAGAAAGGCTTGGACCTGCCTCTTGGCCCTTGGACGGGGCCAGTTTAAAATGGCATCTACTTTGGTACACTGTGGTCTCACAGTATCCTGACCAACCAGGTAGCCTAAATATTTGGCTTTGTTCATCCCAAAAAAACATTTGCTCGGATTGATATGGCTTCTCCTAGCATCCGTAATACCGCTTTGACCTGCTTTAAGTGCTCTTTCATGTGGTGCCCCATGTAACCCAAATGGATGAACACAATACTGCCAGTGACCAATGGGGGCGTTAAACGCAGTCTTAGCCTTCGTGGAATCTGTTAAAGGAACCTGGCAGTACCCCTTCGTCATGTCAAGTGTGGTCAAATATTCAGCCTATCCTAGTCGCTCAAGGAGGTAATCCGCTCGCGACATTGGGTAGGCGTAAAAATGGGAAACTTGATTAAGCCGCCGGAAGTCATTGCAAAACCTCCAATTTCCGTCAGGCTTGTAGACCAATACAATAGAACTGGACCAGGGACTATGACTCTACTCTATCAGTTCCACCTCTACTCTTTTTGCCTTCTAGGGAGTCAATGTGGGCATTCTCGTATGACTACCCCAGGTTAGGTCACAATGTAGTGCTCAATCAATGAGGTTCATCCTGGTTTCTCATTCACCATCTTGGGAACAGAAAGGATAACTGTTTCCAGCTCCTGTCGTCGTTTGGCGGTCAAATTGGGTCCAAAGTTAAGATCTGATTTGTGAGTAAAGAGGGAACAGGGCTGGCCGGAGGAGGGGTCAGGCTCCCTATCCTTCCACAGCTTCAGCAGGTTCACGTGATATACCCGTTCACTTGGTCGACGATTTGGTTGCTTCACCAAATAGTTGACAAGTCCCTTCCTCTCCTTAACTTTTGTAGGAGCCTTGCCAATGGGCCAATAGTTTAGAGTGGGAGGTGGGAATGAGGATTATGACATGACCTCCGGGGCGAAACTCCTGTAGAGATGTGCCACAATCATAATGATGGACCTGCGCTGCTTGAGCGTTTTCCATGTGTGTTTTTAAGATAGGCCTAATTTTTTCAAATTTATCACATAACTGCACAATATCCATCCATCCATTTTCCAACCCGCTGAATCCGAACACAGGGTCACGGGGGTCTGCTGGAGCCAATCCCAGCCAACACAGGGCACAAGGCAGGAAACAATCCTGGGCAGGGTGCCAACCCACCGCAGGACACACACAAACACACCCACACACCAAGCACACACTATGGCCAATTTAGAATCACCAATCCACCTAACCTGCATGTCTTTGGGCTGTCGGAGGAAACCTGGAGTGCCCGGAGGAAACCCACACAGACACGGGGAGAACATGCAAACTCCACGCAGGGAGGACCCGGGAAGCGAACCCAGGTCCCCAGATCACCCAACTGCGAGGCAGCAGCGCTACCCACTGCGCCACCGTGCCGCCCACTGCACAATATACTCAAGTATATTTGTGGAGGAGAGTGCCTTTTCTTCCCAACCTTTTTTTAAAATATCCAGAATATCCCGGGGTTGTTGCCCGTGTAAAAATTCAAAAGGTGAGAATCCTGTGGAGGCTTGTGGGACTTCCCGATAGGCAAAAAGGAAGAGGGGGAGGTGCTGGTCCCATTTCCTCCCATTCTTGTTGACCACCTTGCGGAGCATCTGCTTGAGGGTCTGCTTGAACTGCTCTACTAGACCATCGGTTTGAGGATGATACCAAGGTCTATAAATGCTTCATCTTAAATAACTTGGCAACTTCCCTGAATGTCCCCGAGGTAAAGGGTATCCCTTGGTCCGTCTGGATGCCGCCTCGCGTAAAGACCCCTACAAATTCCCGTGCGATAGCTTTGGAGGTAGTTGAGCGCAGAGAAACAGCTTCAGGATATCGAGTAGCACAATCTACCAGGACCAGTATGTATTCGTGTCTTCTAACCGAGGGTTCTAAGGGTCCCACTAAGTCGACCCGATGCGTTCAAATGGGGCGTCAATAAGGGGAATGGGAACTAGAGGAGCATGGTCCTCTGGGAATTTGGCGGAGTTCATATTCTGGGCAGGATGTGCAAAAGTGGCAAACCTCCTTATTTATTCCCAGCCAATAGAATCGGAGGTTGATCCACTGAAGAGTTTTTTCTAGGAAGTGGGTGTGTGCTAGCTCACAAACTTGCTGCCAGTAAGTTTGTGGGACTAACAGCAGCAACCTTTTACCTCCTCCTCGTGTTTGGCTACCTGATAAAGAAGAATGGTTATCTAGCTTACTAAACCACAGTTAATTTATGCACGGCGGACGCACCGAGGCGCATGCGTACTGCCACCGAGGCGCATGCATACTGCACCGTGGCGCCCGCCCCAGAGTCAAACGCGGCGGCTTCCCAGAGTCAGTAGATGGCGCCCAAACAACACAACCTGTAGGGTCAAACGCAGCGGCTTCCCAAAACGCGGCGGATTCCCAGAGTCAGTGGGTGGCGCCCAAACAACACATCCTGTAAGTGCCAAAACAACACCACCTGTAAACTAGACTTAATGAATGAAGGCGCCCACACGAAGAAACCGCTTTAGTTCAAATAGGGTTATTCAATTAAATGGAAACTTTACCATGCCTACGACCTGTGAACTAAACCTGAGGTAAAGGAGGAACGGCAGGTTGTACAGCCGCCCGGACAATGAACGAGCGCGCCGACAACGCGCTTTTGACACAGCACAGGCAAAGGAGGCACGTATCCAAATAGAGGGAGCTCAACGATTAGTAATACAAACATGAGCCCGTATGGCTACGACCTGTAAATGAGCCTGTATGGATACAAACAATGAACGAAGGGGCCCACACAAAGAAACCGCTTTAGTTCAAATAGGGTTATTGAATTAAATGGAAACTTTACCATGCCTACGACCTGTGAACTAAACCTGAGGTAAAGCGTACACGCCAGGTTGTACAGCCGCCCGGATGCGACCGCCCACACCACCGCATATACCCTCCATGATATTTCATCACGCAGCAGCTTCCCACCGAGGCGCATATTGCGCCGTGGCGCACGCCCCAGAGTCAAACGCAGCGGCATCCCAGAGTCAGTAGGTGGCGCCCAAACAACACAACCTGTACACTGCACTTGCTCTAATCCACTATACCAGTAATATAGATCACATAACGGTCACAGACTCAAACCCAGCGGCTTCCCCAATTCAGTGGCTGGCACACGAACACCACAACCTGTGAACTAAACTTGCTGTGCTCCACTCTGCCAGCAATCGGTGTCAGCAAAGGCAACAGAATCACGTCTCCACAAAACGAAACCGCTTTAGTACAGATATGCTTATTTAATTAAATGACATTTCCCCAGACGCACCCACCCTCCATGATATGTCATCCATCCAAATATCGGACGGAACAGAAACTGATTGCCATTCTTGGATTTCCAATTCGCTAGCGAATCGCGGGCTTACTTGTTTAATTCAGAGTGAGGCCCATGTGGCATAGGATGTTGTGTGCGATGGCCATTTACCATAACCACTGCATTTTTAGCAAATTTAAGGGAATCGTCATTCCATTGTTCCCTTTTAAATGGTGTCTGCTTAAATTGAAAGTGCAACTGAGAGAGTGGATCTGTAGTGACCTCAAAGGGCGTGGTTTCATATCATTCCGCCGCAGTGCTGGGTGATGACGTCCCATCATTCGCTGCTCCAGGATTCGCCACATCACTTCAAGGAGCCGCGTAACCGCTCTCAGCCATCTCTGTACACGGCATAGATACAGCTTGGGATGTATTTTCCCCATCCATTAATAGGCCCAATCTTTGTTTAGGAGTGGATTAAGTAAACCGCATTTACTATCGGACCAATCTCACCTGAGTATCACTGGGAAAGGTGGAGTTGGAAGGACCGCCACCATTAGCTTTTTTAGTGATCCTTCACACGCAGTGAATTAGGAGGCAGACCTGTATGAGCGAGTATCCCCGTGAACACAGGTCAGATTGGTCTTAACTGTTGCGGTAACATGAAACAGCGAGCAACAATGGAGATGTTACTGCCGGTATCCATGAGGGCTGGTACCATATATCCATTTACAATTACCACTCCTGTCTACAGCTTTGATAAGGGATTAGCCAGAGCACATCACCCCTCTCTCTCTGTACCAGCACTTGCCACCAAGCAAAAGATGCGGCAATGTAATCGGTGGCTTCAGCGCTTGCTCCAATTGGTGATGACTAAGTGTAAGGTTAGGGACACACAATGGTTGGGTTTTATACTAACATTGCCCGGTTCTCCCAGAGTGTGAAGCTGCCCAATTCTTTTCAATGGCCTCTATGAGATTGACCATGGTTTTTAAATAATCATCCCCAGGCTTGCGGGACGAGATATTCAGGCAGTGCGTTCAGTAAGACAAAACAGGCCAGTTGTTCAATCACCTGAAGGGCGTTGTTTTCATTTAGCCATAGCCAGCACCCGAATTTCGCCCATAGGCGCTCTGGGTCAAACTTTCACCCTAATATTTTCCTTGCCTGCTGTGGCAGGGCTTCGATACCTTTTGAAAGGTGTTTGTGGGGCATGGAAGGGCAAACACCTCCTCCAAGAGGCCATAACAAACCTCCTGTACTTCCCCTGTCCATCATGGCTGTATTCTGTTGGCCCCCTTCACACTCTCCCTGTGGACTGTATTACATACTGACCACTGGGATGGAGCTTGCACCTGGTCCTCCTGACCCCGCGACCCACACCCTGTGCTTGGCCACTTGGGTATGGTACTCTCCCACCTGGATCCTGTATATGTATGTATATGTTTTTATGTGTATATATATATGTATACAGTATATATGTGTATATGTATATACAGTACTGTGAAAAAATGCTGTAAACAAAGAATGCTTTCAAAAATGGAAGTGTTAATCATTTTATTTTCATCAATCAACAAAATGCAGTGAATGAACAAAAGAGAAATCTAAATCAAATCAATATTTGGTTTGACCACCCTTTGCCTTCAAAACCGCATCAATTCTTCTAGGTACACTTGCACACAGTTTTTGAAGGAACTCTGCTGGTAGGTTGTTCCAAACATCTTGGAGAACTAACCACAGATCTTCTGTGGATGTAGGCTTCCACACATCCTTCAGTCTCTTCATGTAATCCTAGACACACTCGATGATGTTGAGATCAGGGCTCTGTGGGGGCCATACCATCACTTCCAGGACTTCTTGTTCTTCTTAACGCTGAAGATAGTTCTTAATGACTTTGGTTGTATGTTTGAGGTCATTGTCCTGCTGCAGAATAAATTTGGGGCCAATCATACGCCTCCCTGATGGTATTGCATGATGGATAAGTATCTGCCTGTATTTCTCAGCCTTGAGAACACCATTAATCCTGACCAAATCTCCAACTCCATTTGCAGAAATGCAGCCCCAAACGTTCAAGGAACCTCCACCATGCTTCACTGTTGCCTGCAGACACTCATTATTGTACAGCTGTCCAGTCCTTCAACAAACAAACTGCCTTCTGCTACAGCCAAATATTTCAAATTTTGACTCATCAGTCCAGAGCACATGCTGCCATTTTTCTGCACCCCAGTTCCTATGTTTTCGTGCATACTTGAGTCGCTTGGCCTTGTTTCCACGTCGGAGGTATGGCTTTTTGGCTGCAACTCTTCCATGAAGACCACTTCTGGCCAGACTTCTCCGGACAGTAGATGGGTATACCTGGGTCCCACTGGTTTCTGCCAGTTCTGAGCTGATGGCACCGCTGGACATCTTCTGATTTCGAAGGGTAATAAGCTTGATGTGTCTTTCATCTGCTGCACTAAGTTTCCTTGGCCGACCACTGCATCTACGATCCTCAACGTTGCCCGTTTCTTTGTGCTTCTTCAAAAGAGCTTGAACAGCACATCTTGAAACCCCAGTCTGCTTTGAAATCTTTGTCTGGGAGAGACATTGCTGATGCAGTACAACTACCTTGTGTCTTGTTGCTGTGCTCAATCTTGCCATGACACGAAACTGTCTTCCACAACCTTACCTTGGTAGCAGAGTTTGGCTGTTCCTCACCCAGTTTTAAGCCTCCTACACAGCTGTTTGTTTCAGTTAATGACTGTGTTTCAACCTACGTGTGACATTGATGATCATTAGCACCTGTTTGGTATAATTGGTTGATCATACACCTGACTATAATCCTACAAAATCCTTGACTTTGTGCAAGTGTACCTATAAGAATTGATGCTTGTTTGAAGGCAAAAGGTAGTAACACCAAATATTGATTTGATTTAGATTTTTGCATTTTGTAAATTGATAACAATAAACAATCATTATTTATATTTCTGAAAGCATTCTTTGTTTACAGCATTTTTTCACACCTGCCTAAAACTTTTGCACAGTACTATGTATATGTATATATATATATGTGTGTATGTATATATGTGTAATATACAGTGCCCTCCACAATTATTGGCACCCCTGGTTAAGATGTATTCTTAGGCTTGTAATAAATTATTTTTTTTCCCCCAAAAAATATAGGCTCACAACACAAAAAAGAGAAAAATCCAATGTTTAATTGAAGTGCATTTATTCATTGGGGGAAAAATCCCACATTAAGAAATACATTTTTTACATGAAATCATGTGTGCCACAATTATTGGCATCCCTAACAATTCCTATAAAATAAATGTAATTGAAGCGTTTTTGTAATTTCTAGTTTAGTTTTTAAAGTTGATCAGAGTAAATTGGACCTTTTAATTAGTAATTAATGACTTCCTGTGTCCCTGGGGTATAAATATGATGCGACACAGAGTCCTATTGCTCTTAGCCACGCTTCAACGTGGGAAAGACAAAAGAACATGCTGTTCAAGTAAGGCAGATGTGTGTCGACTTTCATAAGTCAGGTAATGAGTACAAGAAAATAGCTACTCGCCTAAACCTGCCTATATCTACAGTCAGAGGAATAATAAAGAAGTGTAAAACAACAGGAACAGTGACGAACAAGGCTGGATGAGGACCCAAGTTTATCTTGCTACCACGCACAGTGAGGATGATGGTAAAAGATAAGTAAAAAATTCTCCAAAGCTTACTGTTAGAGAACTTTACCAAAGAGTGGTATCTTGGGTTCACAAAGTCTCCATGACAACCATAAGACGCTATCTCCATGCCAACAAGCTGTTTAGGAGACATGCAAGGAAAAAGCCTTTTCTCACCTACAATCATAAGCGTAAATGTCTGGAGTTTGCTAAGCGGTACTGGGGCTTCAACTGGGACCATGTGCTTTGGTCAGATGAGACTCGAATTGAGTTTTTTGGCAACAAACATTCTAAGTGGGCCTGGCGTGAATCCAAGAATTCGGAAGTATGCGGAAAAGCACCTCATGCCCACTGTAAAGTATGATGGAGGATATGTGGGGCTGTTTCTCTTTCAAAGGCCCTGGGAACCTTGTTAGGGTGTATGGCATCATGAACTCCTTGAAATACCAGGACATTTTAAATCAAAATCTGGTGGCCTCTGCCAGAAAGCTGAAAATGGGTCATCATTGGGTCTTCCAGCAGAATAATGACCCTAAACATATGGCAAAATCTACGCAAAAATGCCTCAGCAGACACAATATGAAGCTTTTTCATGGCCATCTCAGTCCCCAGACCTCAACCCCATTGAAAACCTGTTGGGTGAGCTAAAGAGGAGTGGACCCAGGACTCTGGACGATCTAAAAAGACTGTGCAAAGAGGAATGGTTAAATATCCCTGTCTCTGTATTCTCCAACCTTGTGAAATGTTATAGGAGAAGATTAAGTCCTGTCTTGCTGGCAAAAGGGGGATGTACAAAATATTAACAGCAGGGGTGCCAATAATTGTGGCACACATGATTTCATGTAAAAAAAAACATTTCTTAATGTGTGATATATTTCCCAATGAATAAATGTACTTCAATTAAAGGTTGGATTTTACTCTTTTTTTGTGTTGTGAGCGTATATATGGGGGGGGGGGGGGGGGGGAATTTATTAGAAGCCTAAGAACATATATTAACCAGGGGTGCCAATAATTGTGGAGGGTTATATATATATATATTTATTGTAAAAGACCAAGCCCCAGGCACAGACAGACAGACACCGTACGTCTTAAACACACACGTTTTATTTTCTTCACATGTGGGCGCACGTCTTCCCCGTGACCCACAGGCAATACACAGTCCCAAACAAGCACAAGTCTCACCATAGCAACAATCCTTCTGGCAGCACCACTCCTCCTCAGGCTTAGTCGTCCTCCTCCTCCCGACTCTGGCTCTCTCGAGTGGTGGTGGCTGGCCTTTTTTATACCCCACCCGGAAGTATTCCAGGTGCTTGATCACCTGAACCTAATTGCATTTCCGGGTGGGGCTGAGGAATTGACCAGCCGGGCTGCAGAGTCCATGCAGCTCCCCCTGGCGGCCATCCGAGCCCCCAACCAGGCTGTGGAGGACTCCATCTCCCATGGAGCCATGCGCCCGGTTGGGGAATCATAGTCTGCCAGGGAGGCTGCCACCAATCGTCCCGGGGGAGGTATTGAGCTGTCCATGGTAGCTCCCCCGGAACAGATGCAGTAGGGGTGTCCCTGCCGGGCATGGGACCCGGCTGTCCTTCACATAGCCTCTCCCTCAGATGAGGCTTATGGGGCTCATCGGCCTGCCCCGCGAGGGCCGGTCCTCTCCAGGATAGGGAGTCGGCGTCCTTGGCTCCGCTTTTGCGACCTGTGAAAATATAACCAACAGGTCTGGGGGTGCTGCCCCGACATCCCTGCCACTCGGACGTCCTTACAGGACAACACCACCAGACGTGGCCACCGCGGCCGCAGTTATAGCACGCCCGACCCCCTCCAGTTCGACCGTTGCGGGAGTACAAGCAGGCAGGAAACTCCTGCCCCTTAGCCTTCTCTGCGGAGGGCTTGCGAGGGTTCTGCCCCTCTGCAGCGTAGCCCTCCCTCATCGTTAAACCAACGGGCTTACGCTGCACCTTGTTAGGAGTCTCCGACCTCTTTGTCCAGGTCCCTCTTTTTCTTTTGGGTGTACTGACGGTCTGAGTCCCACTATGGGAAGATGGGAGACCCCGTGCCGTCTGCACCCCTTTAGACGGCTGTAAGATAGGCGCAGGCAGTCGGGGCGGAGTCGTTTGGCAGCCGGCGTTCACCAGCTGCCTCTCCTCATGCTCTTCTGCCACGCTGTCTGTCATCATGGCAGCGTCCTGTGTTGAGGGCAGAGCGGCCTGGCAAGCAGTACTAATTCTCACTGCTGCTGCTGCGCACCGCCCTCCTTCCTGTCCGACCCAGGTTTCACCTACCTGCGGGCTGGAGGGTGACGCCCTACATGTCCGAAGCCATTCAAACAGCGCTCCGCACGGGCCGCCGAGCTTCTTCTCAAGACCCTCCTTCGACTCCTGCAGGACCTGAAACACTTTAAACAAGGACTGCAGAGCTAGGGTGACGGTCTTCACCTCCCCTACAGCCCAGGCCACGTTAATAGTTTCGGTCGGCAGTGGACTTGGGCTCTCCTTGTCCCCTCCCGCCGACTGCGAGCCATCGGTATCCTGTGGATTCTCCGCAGGCTCTTTCGGGCATTCCGGAGGTGTGGGAAGAAGGTTCATCATCCCCGCCTGCCCCTCTTCCTCGGCGGGTGACTGATACATGCCCTCCCCCCTGTTACCTGTGTCAGGGAGCTGCTCCCGCTCCTCTTTCGGGAACACCACGCTGGGAAGCTTGTCCTGGCTCGCCTCCCCCTGGCAATAGCTCACGCTATAGGGGAAACGCATCTCCGCCTCGCTCTCCCCTGAGCTTCTCCACCATCCCTCCACGGACAGACATCGTCCTGCCACTGCCGGGTACTTTGCGGCTCTTCGTCCAAGAGGTAGGCTGACACGAATGCGGAAAACCCTGCCCGCAGCCCGTCGCCTACCTCTGGCTGCAACCCGTGGTGTGGAGCGGTATGGCGGCGTCTGGCAGCCGGCTTCTGTGTCCGCCCAGTTTTCTTCTTCCCCATGTATGCGGTGCCTGCAGCAGCTCCTTGGCGGCCTCAGTTGCGATCTCTCGCGCTGGCTGTGTGTGCCGGCTTGCAGCCCCTGCCGCGTGTGCGCTCCTCGCGCCTCTCGCGCTGTGCTGCGCTGCGCATGCTGGTTTGCAGCTGCCGGCTCCCGCCGCGTGTGTGCGCTTCGCCTTTCTCGCGCTGTGCTGCACGTGCTGGTTTGCAGCTGCCGGATCCCGCTGCGTGTGCGCGCTTCGTTGCGCTGTGCGCTCTGAGCCGTGCGTGCTTGCAGCGTGCACGTGCTGTCGTCTGTTGTGCCGGCCTGTTTTTACAAATTTTTATAAAGGGATCCCCACTTTTTAACAGGTGGAGGGTCCCATCTGGGATGCCATGTAAAAGACCAGGCCCCAGGCACAGACAGACAGAGAGACAACTATGTCTTAAACACACGTTTTATTTTCTTCACCCGTGGGCGCACGTCTTCCCCGTGACCCACAGGCAATACACAGTCCCAAACAAGCACAAGTCTCACCACAGCAACAATCCTTCTGGCAGCACCACTCCTCCTCAGGCTTAGTCGTCCTCCTCCTCCTCCCGACTCTGGCTCTCTCGAGTGGTGGTGGCTGGCCTTTTTTATACCCCACCCGGAAGTATTCCAGGTGCTTGATCACCTGAACCTAATTGCATTTCCGGGTGGGGCTGAGGAATTGACCAGCCGGGCTGCAGAGTCCATGCAGCTCCCCCTGGCGGCCATCCGAGCCCCCAACCAGGCTGTGGAGGACTCCATCTCCCATGGAGCCATGCGCCCGGTTGGGGAATCATCGTCTGCCAGCGAGGCTGCCACCAATCGTCCCGGGGGAGGTATTGAGCTGTCCATGGTAGCTCCCCCGGAACAGATGCAGTAGGGGCGTCACTGCCGGGCATGGGACCCGGCTGTCCTTCACAATATATATATATATATATATATATACACACACACACAGTGGAACCTCGGTTTGCGAGTAACTTGGTTTAGGAGTGTTTTGCAAGACGAGCAAAAATTTTTAATAAATTTTCACTTGATAAACGAGCGAGGTCTTGCAGTACGAGTAGTATTTACTGTATACGCTTTGTCTGCTGAGCGTCATGTGATCACAACTGAGCTGATGGTTCCTCTCTCTCTCTCTCACTGCGGGATTGTGGGCAATTGTCTCCTATTCTCCGTCTGAGTCGGCGCGCCTCACTCATATAGTCAACATCCGTACGAGCGTATAGTGTTTACTACAGCATTAGCATCGTGACTGTGTGTGTGTGTGTGTGTGTGTGTGTGTGTGTGTGTTCGTTCGTGTTCATTCGCGCGCGCGCTGTGACGTGCGAGTCCCCGTCTTGCACCCTAAAACACGAAGCTGAGTCTCAGCACTTTAGCAACACAAGCTTTATTCAGCTTGAAACAGCAACAGCGCGATTATTTATACACAGACACAGCAGTCAGGCAGGGCCCTGCACATTTATAATGTTCCTTGTATCACCCATTGATGGCTGGCGCTTATAGCATGTCCGCGATCTTTTCGGATTCGCTTTTATGGTGAACTGCTACAGCGCTGGGAGACTGTGATTGCTTTGGGACGCTCTTCCGCGTGTCGTCCCGTTGGGTGCAATCCCACAAGAGTTTAGAAACTCACTCACACCAGCCATGATTCTTTTCAAAGGTAAAGTGCAAGTTAATTTGTTTTATGTATTTTTACTTTATATTTTGTATTAATCATTTTTATATGAATAGTTTTGGGTTGTGGAACAAATCATCTGAGTTTCCATTATTTCTTATGAGGAAATTCACTTTGATATACGAGTGCTTTGGACTACAAGCACGTTTCCGGAACGAATTATGCTCGCAAACCGAGGTTCCACTGTGTATATATAATATATAATATATCTATATATATATATATATATCTATATATATATATATATATATATATATATATATATATCTATATCTATATATATATATATATCTATATATATATATATATATCTATATATATATATATATATATCTATATATATAAAATCCCTATGTGCGTCCAGGTGTCCGTGTGTGGGTGTCTTCTGGTGAAGTGCGCATGCGCGGGGCACGGTGCGATGCGCGATGTTACTGTCAGAGAAAGTTAGAGGCGTTTTACGGAAATACAAACCAATATTACTGCGAGAGGAAATTAAAGGTACACAGTACAGTGACGCATATTACAGCCACATACAAGCCAGTATTACTGTCAGAGGAGATTAAAGGCATATTACCGACGCGCATGCCTGTATTATCGCCAGAGAAAATTAAAGGTATATTACGGACGTACAAGCCAGCGGACGTACAAGACGGTATCCTTCAATAAGGGCGTGCACAAAAAGGCAAGCCTCAAAAGGGCGACCTCAATTGGGCGCAGCGAAAAAAGGCGCGTGTAAATTAAGATCTGCACCTTTGTTGCTCTTCACATATTCCAGAGCCATTTGAACTAAATTATCTACGAACGCCTTTATTCGCCGTGCTCAATTGAGGTCGCCCTTTTGAAGCTCGCCTTTTTGTGCGCGCCCTTATTGAATAGAGCCGTACAAGACAGTATTACTGTCACAGAAAATTAAAGACACACAATACACGGCGGCAGCCCACGAAGAATGGTCAGCTCAGCAAGTGAACATCAACAAAAGAAAGGCTGAAAGAAAGAAAAATACGACCGTCAAAAAGAATGAGGTCAAAGTCCCTTGCCATTTAATATAGACTGTACCTACTAATGTTTATGCACTACTGTTCTAGCGCCCGTTATTGTAACAGGCTAAATGACTAGTGATATATATATATATATATATATATATATATATATATATATAAAATCCATCCATCCATCCATCCATTTTCCAGTATGTGTAGTTTTGAGCAGAAGAGTGTAATATAGCCAACCATTTTTCGGAGGTTGGTAGAGCAGTGTAATTTTTCATGTGCTTTCTGGTTAGTTTTGACTTGGATACAAATTTATCTTTTGACTTCACAATTTTACAAATTGCCAACATTTTTGTGCTATTCTTCATTCTGTATAGCTAATTTAAGTTCCTTTTCCTTAACTAAAACATGTTGTCATTGTTTTGTAGGCTCTGCTCTAGCTGCCAGTGTTTGTAAAAAAATTACAGGCCGCCTTACAAGTGCCATAGCCAAGCAAGAAGATGTATCTGTTCAACTTGAAGCCTTAGATATAATGGCAGATATGTTATGCAGGTAAGCAGTTTTTTTTTTTTCTCTGATGTATCAGAATTTTGAATCTTAACTAATTCATGATATGTCAGTTTTAATTTGTAAAATTATAGTCAGGCTTAACACGTTATCTTTTTGTAGACGGATATTTACCAAATATTTTTTTTTTTTTTTGGTCTCATCTGAGATTGTATGCTTCATAATGTAATACCTTAATTTACTGTAAATGATTAAAAGCTGTACTTAATTTGACAAACTATGTTGTATAGAAATGCGGAGTGGTGACTCTGAGGCTAAGGATCTGTGCTGGTATCTAGAAGGTTGCCGGTTTGAATCCCTGTCACTACCAAAAGAGATCCTACTCTGCTGGGCCCTTGAGCAAGACCGTTAACCTGAAATTGCTCCAGGGGCGCTGTACAATGGCTGACCCTGCACTCTGACCCCAAGGGATATGCAAAAACTAACAAATTCCTAATACAAGAAATTGTATAAGGCGAAATAAAAAACAAAAACACCTGTTGATAGTGTAGTGAGCTACTAATGATTTTCTTTGCAACATTTAATGAAAAATTCTGTGAGAATTTATCATTAGTATTGGCTAATAATTGAATTTTCCTTAGAATGGTATGTCGATTGGAAAGGTGACATGACAAAAGCATGCAGGACAGATAATGAAACTTTGCTCATGCAGGTGTCCTTAGCTAAATGTTCTTATTTGGTAGCCACTTTTAACAACTTCTTTTGAAGGCAGTAGCTCTGTACTTTATTACTGTTTCTGACAGGTGCTCTTGTTATAAGTCCTTAATGCTTCATTTTTTGTTTTTTAAGCTCTCATACAGCTTTTTTTTATAAAAAAAAAAAAAAGCATGAGCTGTGAAGCTAACAACGCAATATAGTTTAGAACGTTAAAATAAACTGTGATTGCAGTACCTCTCTCTTTAGAGTGTGCATTTTTTTATATCCTGTGTTGCTCAAGTTTTTCGCTTTTTTGCATGTTCAGCACTTCAGCTGCTAATGCCTTCTGCTAGCATCAGAGTCTTGCATATATGACAACCCATTTCAGCATTTAAAGCCTTCCTTTGAGTAGCTACCTATATAAATAGTTTGAACTAGTTATAATTCAAATGGTAATAAATTAGCCAACTTTAACATCAACTTTTTCTGTTTATATGCAACTAATATAAATTACTCAGTGTGTATTTTGTTATTCTCATAGCATATGTCAAAGTAATTTTTTCATTTTTCTGTCTTTTTCATTAGACAAGGGGGCCTTCTAGTTAATTTTCATCCATCCATTTTGAGCTGTCTACTTCCTCAGCTCACTAGTCCACGTTTGGCAGTAAGGAAAAGAACTATTATTGCATTGGGACACCTTGTTATGAGCTGTGGCAATCTAGTGTTTGTGGACCTCATAGAACACCTGCTAACAGAACTTTCTAAAAATGATACCATGTCTACAACCAGGACATACATACAGTGTACTGCAGCAATCAGCAGACAAGCAGGTCATCGCATAGGTAAGTTAAAAAGGATGCAATGCAGAAATTACTTCTGTGTAACAGAATGTTTAATAACATTTCTTTTTTTTAAACTTGCAGGTGAATATTTAGAGAAGATTATACCACTAGTGGTTAAATTCTGCAATGTTGATGATGATGAGTTAAGGGAGTACTGCATTCAAGCATTTGAATCTTTCGTGAGGAGGTAAACAAAATGTACTTTTTTGTTCTATGAACCCTTGTTTTGCACTCTTAAAATTATTTGTAACCACTTTTAAATCAACAACACACTTATAAAATTGTTCACATAGATGTCCACTGGAGTACTAAGTGACTTTCTTAGGTTCACACAATGAGTAAGTGGTGAACAGTCAGTTTTGATTTACAGTTCTTCTTCATAGTCAACAGGCCACTTAGAATTTTGACTAATGCTGTGTTTCTGCATGCAGATGTTAGAGATTATTTTGTGAAAGAAGAAAAAACAGCTTTTACTTTAAATTATTTGTATCTAATTAATTTGCTCACCTTAATCAGTATTTTGTTATCTGCAAAGAAACAGTATATCATAAATCCTTACATATAGTGCCTCCTTCGTTTGGGAAACTGATCCTCTTTGTGTTTTATATTTTGTATGAAATGTATGGCTCTAATGGCTATTGGTCAAGTCTCTTGTAAAGGTAATAGTCGACTTAAGACCATGTTCGGTTCCGACGGACCGGTCTCAAGCCAATCTCAATGTGAGCGAAACCTTTAATAGCTTCACAGATCCTTTCTTTGTCTGTGTTTTGTTATGTCATCAGTGTGAGCCTCTTCCAGTGTTCAGTGTGTTAACTGTAAAAGGAAGAGTTGTACTGGCAGAGTTTGAGCACTCATTTGTTTTCTGTTTTAACATTTCAACCTGTTAATGATAAACTTTAACAGATCAGTGTGGTTTAATTACCATTTTGTGTCAGTTAGCATGAAGCAGCATATCATGGTTCACAACGCAGAAGCTTCGGAGGTTAAGTGGATTAAAAGCCAGAGCGCAGCAGAACAGCATGTGCGGCGGACACTGGTTACAATGGGACAACTTACAATGGGATAACTTAGTTATATGCAATCGCGTTCGCTTTCTTTCTTTCCACATACTGCTTGATCACCTTTATTTTTGTGTCAAAATAATTTGCCTTTTTCCTGTAATTGTAAGACAAATGTAACTGAATGTAGTTGAAACTTCTGCAGGTAGTAAACTGAGATCGAGATGAACAAATCACGACATATGCAGCTGGCATAGCGAAAGCTGTTATTTTCCTATGAGACACAGTAACCGTCGTAAGTCAAATGGCCGTAAGATGTATAAGTTGACGATTACTTGTATTAAGATCTTCTAAGTCCACATAGAAGTAGAGTATGTTAGAACTGTTTTCTAAATCTTTCTTACTGTGCCTATTACCATATTTCATCGAAAATAAGAACTACTCCGAAAAATAAGCCCTAGCATGATTTTCAGGTTACTCTGTAATATAAGCTCTACCCCAAAAATAAGCCCTAATCAAGATCGTCAGCTGAAAATTAAAGCCCTTAAGGCCAGGTTTATACTTCATGCGACATGACGTGTGCGCCTGTGGACACTACAGCTATGCAAGCATTGTACTGTTTATACTTGTGCGCGTACTTTACGTAAATCTGGAAGATTCCACCAGGTTGCAGAGCGAGATATCATCATGGTGAGAAGACGTTCGGCTTTGCAATGTTTTTTTATTGCCTGAAACAGCCATTACATTCTGATGACACCTTGCCACAATCTCTCTGAAAAGGATGTTTAATGATTACATCTATCAATCCGGGGATGCGCCCATTTCAGCAAGCATCGTGTGCGAGAAAGAAACAAAATCCCTGAGTGGGTCATCAGCTCATTGCAAGCTGAACACAAGCACACACATACACTAGTGTCATTTTAGTGTCACCAAATCCCCAAACCTTCATGTATTTGGACGGAAAACAGAGCACACTGTGGAAACCCACCAGGAAAACATGCAAACTCTACACCAGTGACGTTGACTCCCTGCGAGACAGCAGCGCTACCGTTCTGCCACCATGTCGCCCCCGTATGTGTAATTATTAAGAGCATTCATTATTTAAGTGAAGTTTATCTGTAAAATGTAACATATATAATTTAATGCATTTCATCATGAAAATGATATCAAGTATAAATCTAAGGATTCTAAATGTGCAGAGAGTTGGAATATCTAATTTAATGTGTTCTGTGTAGTGGTCTACTGCTGCTTGCCGCTGCTTGTCAGGTCAGGAGGAAGCCTGAGAAGCACGTAGCGATTAACAACTGAGTCAGTTTTAAGATGACGTTTACGATAGTCTACTTTTACAATGAGTAAACTACGAGATTAAAGATGAAATGTCCACTTTAATCACAATTAGACCTTTTCACAGTGTCCTTAATTTTTTTCTCTGTGGCTCAAATACGCTGCCGTACATTCTAATACTTTTGTGAAGGTGCAACAAAAAGACTGCACAGAAGATAGTATGTGAGACTTTTAAAATATATTGTGTCATTACATTGGGGAATATGTGATGCTTGAATATAAAAGCACCACGAATGCTTTTGTATGTCGGTATTTGCTTCACCACATTGAACCATTCATCAAACGTCGAAGCACGCACATCGATCCTGGAGGATCCTAAAAGCAGCTGGAGTCGCACGAAATTCAGGCTGGAATTCAGGGTTTGAATGTGGAGAGTTATGACGATATTCCAAGAAGACATGACTATATTTGAATAAATGTAGATTGTTGTACACAAATAAATATAAGGCATCCCCTGAGAATAAGCCCTAGTGCATCTTTTGAAGTAAAAATTAATGCAAGACCTGGTCTTATTTTTGGGGAAATATGGTAGTAGTCATCTGTGTTTTACATAACCAAATAATGTTGCTGGCTGTTAGCGTGACTTTCAGGAGGTGCTCCTGAGCAACTCCCAACCTAGAATTATGCCCAAACATTGGAATTTATTAACAGAAGCTGAGGGATACAGGGAGAATAAAACAAAAGGAAAAGCTATTGGGAATCATACAAACAACAAAACTATGCCCCTCTTCGGCCAAACTACAAAAATAAAATTACTTTCCTACCTCGTTGCTTCACTGTTTTCTCGTACTTGTCAGGTGAGCCACATTTTGGTCTTCTCTGGCCAAACTCAACTGGCTAAGCAATCAGAGGTCTGTTTTAAGAGCGAGTCTGGAAGACTTCCGGTGCACTGTTTATCCAGCCAGGGGATACTTCTGGCCTGTTGAAAAGCCTTTGGGAAGCATGTGTTATTCCCCTTGGTATAATGGCACCTCCTGCTGCTTCTAGCCAGCTGGGATGACTAAGCCCTGGCTTTGTGAACTCTTCCAGTAGCCTTTAGTATCCTGTCTGGTACTCTTGCCTCCTGTAACCATTGAATGACTCCTTGGTGTCCTGTCTGAGCAATGACCAAGACCACCTCCCAAATGTCTCATTGATATCCTGTCCAGTCTGTGGTCCATGCCATTTCCTGGATCTTGGTTGCTAATGGAGAATTAGCCAGATTTTACCTTTATACATACAAAATAACTGCATATAATTTATGTGTGTATTTCTGTATATATTAGGGTTGTACATTATACTGGTACTCAAAAGGTAGTGAAACCCTAATTTTTTAAAACAGTAAGGTACCAGCACTTTGTTCATTTCAGTACTGTAATTAAATGTGCGTTTATTAGCTCAATGGTAATGACCCCACCTCCCAAACTGCTCTTTGATGAAGTATACATATTAAATCTAGTTCAGCTCAACATATGTGACCCCACCAAACCCCCAAACTTAAAATGAATATTAATAAAAACCCACTGGAGACTCCCCCAGCCCCCTCCCAACTACCTTGAATTGATTTGCAGAGTGTGGTATGGCAGAGAGCTGCACAATAATGTGGCGAAGCAGCGGGGCTGCTGTGGGTCAGTGGGTGGAGAGTTATCCGTTATTTGCTTTAGTACCGGTACTGATTTACAAAATTTAGTATCGATTACTGAAGTCAAAATTTTAGTACTGATCCAAGACTTGTTTTTGTGCGTGTATGAATGTTTATATGAGTGTGTGTATATTTATATTTGTTTATACTAGCAAAATACCCGTGCTTCGCAGCAGCGAAGTACTGCTTTAAAATTTTTATTAAGAAGAAAAGTAAACCTTTTTAAACTGAGGGAAAATATACCAATAATTATTTGTTAAGGATCTCTTTGTATACCATGTTGTCAGTTCGGCCCTCCGGTTGTAATATGACCAAGCTGTGTGCTGAGCTTACTCTTGAGCATGCAAATATATAGTTGGCCATGTGAAAAGCAATCTTGCCTCAAATCAATGCCAACCTTTTGTAGGGTCTGTCCCTGAGACTTATTAATTGTCATTGCAAAGCAGAGCTTACTGGAAATTGGAGGTGTTTGAATTGAAATTGGTTTCATCGATAACTTCGCATCCAGCTTTTGAGAGTTTAAACATTCATAAACAGCAAAGTGTCCACTACTCAAATCGTCACCTCTGAATCTAAAATGTTTAAGAGGCATTGGCGGTTGTCCAAAGGTGTAAAATATTTGGCCATTTCGGTACATTTGAAAGCGACAACCGAACAATTCAGCGGCAGCCATCAACTCACCTGCAGAACCATAGGTGAAGGGCTTAAGCATTTCACTCTTATAGTGCTCCTGTGTAGTATAATTATCTCCTGTGCCGTCATCAGTCCACACCTTGAACCTATCCCAGTCATTCAATACATAAGACACAATGTTCCTCCAGAGAATAGAAAAGGCAGTCGCCATCTCCGGGCATGGAAACCACTCGGTAAGTGACAGTTCTTTGATCGATGGTGATCACCTCGATAAACATGTTAATGGGGGTACGGTTGGAACGATAAAGGAAATGGGTACCTGAACAATGTAAACTAAGTCTAAAATACCTACATAATAACTATAATCGTAATAAACGGAACAATAAAACAGTGGAGAAGCCGTGGATTAAATAAAAAGGTTGCAGTTATCAGCAGGGAGACGTGAATACTGTGGCGAAGCAAGGAAGGGAATGAAGAGACTGGAGCGACGGATGGCCTTATATAGGCAGGCAGCCAACTACGTGGGAGGCGTGGTGATGGGGGACCCAACGCCGCCTCACACGGCGACCGAGCTGCAGGCTATGGACGTATATATGTACGTAAGTAGGATTCAATTAGCGTTGGGAACCCGCGTACCAAATTTTTTGAAGATGGGCCCATAAGTAACAAAGACCATTGGAAAGTTCAGTATGGCGGCCGACAGTGGCGTCATACCACCGAAATAAGTTCGTACATCGGTTTCGGTTAGCGCAGGGAAGCCGCCTACCAAATTTCGTGAAGATGGGGCCATAAATAAGAAATTTAACATGGCGGACGTTGTCGACCGTTATGACCGTTACACAAAGAATTTCGAAATGAAACCTGCTTAACTTTTGTAAGTAAGCTGTAAGAAATGAGCCTGCCAAATTTCAGCCTTCTACCTACACGGAAGTTGGAGAATTAGTGATGAGTGAGTCAGTGAGGGCTTTGCCTTTTAATAGTATAGATATACTGTATATATGTGTATGTATGTATGTATGTATGTGTATATATACAAAGAAATGAACAGTTTGTAATTTTTATAGTAGTTTCATTTTAATGGAGAGAGACAAAATATCAACCAAAAATCCAGAAAAACACATTACATAAAAGTTATAAACTGATTTGCATGTCTTTGAGAGAAATAAGTATTTGATCCCCTACAACCCAACCAGAATTCTGGCTCCCACAGATTGGCTGTGTGCCCATGTGGCACACAGATTACAATCAATCAGTCAGTCAGTGAATTACAGATATTCCTGATCTAAACTCGTTGTGTGTATAAAGCACACCTGTCCACAGAATCTGTTTCTTCCATTCCAACCTCTTCATCACAATGGGCAAGACCAAAGAGCTGTCAAAGGATGTCGGGGACAAGGTTGTAGACCTGCACAACGCTGGAATGGGCTACTAGACCATCAGCAAGAAGCTTGGTGAAAAGATGACAACTGTTGGTGTGATTAGTCAGAAATGAAGAATATAAAGTGACCATCAATCACCCAAAACTACCTGGGAGGAGCTTGTCAATGATCTGAAGACATTTGGGACCACAGTCGCCAAGAACACCATTGGTAACACACTATGCCTTAATGGATTGAAAATTTGCAGTGCCCGCAAGGTCCCCTTGCTGAAGAAGGCCCATGTACATTTCCGTCTTGCCAGTGAACATCCTGGCCTGTACAAACTGTAATTGCCTACACTTCACTATTAGCATGTAGACTTATCTTGCTCAACTGGAAGAATCCTAACCCACCTCTTTAAAGTCGTTGAGTAAGGGATGTTATATACTATTTGAAATTGGAAAAAATCTAATTCTCACTTAGAGGATCTGTTCAAAACTTTTTTAATACCTGGAAGGACCTAATCAATAACATTTTAGAATAAACATTTATACTGGGGGAAAAGACTCTCTTCTGTCTTTACTACTTTCAACAGTTTGCTGCGGTTGTTGGCCTTCGTCTCTTTCTCATAGGTGGGGGTTGATTCGATTTTAGTTTTCTTAAGTTTGACTTGATTGTGTGGAATGTTATATGCTTTTAATAAACTCAAATTAAAAAAAAAAACAAAAGAATGCCAGCACCATGCTTTAGTGTTCTTATGGCTTTACTAGAAGAAACCGTAGGTTTACAACATATTAAACATTTGGTTTTCTGTTTATATAAATAGAACTTTCATTAACTATACATTTATTTTTTTGTCATCTTCACTTGACTAAGATTTGCACATTTGGAATATTCTGTGCTTTACACTTCTTTATGATGGACTTCATTGTGCTGCAAACCTTGTTTAGTACCTTTGCAATTATTTTGTAAGAGTTTTGAAGTATATTTTAGTGGTTAAGAAAGTACCTGTAGTTGTATGAATTTTTTTAATTAGCTTTTGATATTTTTAGTTTGAATGCAGTTCACCAAATAATCTTATAAATATTGGTTTAATTACACTGGATGTTGTCAAATTATGTGACCCATTTCAGTTGCATACAGATAGAATTCAGTGTTGTGATTCCCTCCACTATTTATTACCTTAATCTGTACGACATTGTCTTATTGTGTTAAATATTTTAACTATTCTGTTGCACTAAATTTTCATTGGAAAAAAAGTGTGCCAAATGCAAAGAGAGTGAATAGAACAAAGCCACAGTGTATATTGCAGTGGTCTAAAGGGGCAAAGAAACTGACACTTTCTCAGACAAGTGAGTTCTTAAACTGTTGGCAGAAAATTGTCATTATGTAGCTTTAGAATATTAGTTCAAAAGAGTACGATCTATAGATAAATCTTGTTGTTGATATAAATAAAGCAGGATGTATTCATTATAATTAACTTTTTTCACATTTTTCCTAATTTTGTTAAAAGTGTTGTAAGATAACAGATGTGGCTACTGTTATACCTAGAATTATTTCATAGTATCAGGAAAAATGTTTTTTCATTCTGAAGTGTAGTATGTTTTTAATATATTTATGTAGTATTTGAAATTTTTTTTTCTTTGCCCAGGTGCCCAAAAGAAGTTTACCCTCACGTGCCAGCTATTATCAGTATTTGTTTAAAATATCTGACCTATGACCCCAATTACAACTATGATGATGAGGATGAAGATGAAAATGCAATGGATGCCGATGGTGGTGATGAAGACTATCAGGGTATGTAAGATCTTTAACACACACACACGCAACATTGTACCTGTTTCATAGTAATACTATTTATTTGTGCAATTAAAAAGAAACCTTGGTTGAAAAGTTTTAGAATTTGCATGAGGCATAATTGAAATGAAGAAACACAAAAATACAGTGTTCTTTTGTTAAAGTTCCCTTCAAAGTTAAGTATCCTGACTCCCTTTTTTTAATATACTATATTGCAGTCTTAAGAAGAAATTGTTTAAATTATTTTTTCTGTGATCAAATAACACTTAATACCCCAGAATGACAAAGCAATAACAGGATATTAGAATTTGTTGCCAGGACTAGGAGGAGTACTGTTTTTTTTCAAAACCTCTTCTATTTAAGAATTAAGTTGCTTGATGGGGGGGGGTTGAGTTTAAATAATTTAAGCAGAATGCTTTAAAGTAGCAAAAAAGTGAAGTGGTCTGAATACTTTCTGAATGCACTCTAAATCTGCAGAAATTATTTTTAGCAGTCAAAGCTGCAAGTAAGAATTTGTGTTATTCCATACCTGGAAACCTGTCACGGAATTGCTGCTTATAATGCATACACTCACCATGCATTGTATTGTTTTATTGTATTTTATGTTTTTATAAATATTTAGAAGTAATATTTTCACATGAATTCTTTACTCGTGTAAAATGCTTCCATAAAGAACAGTATATTTAAGTCCTGTAAGCTGTATATTTAGCAGCTGTTTATTGACTTTTATCAAATGTGATTGGTTTATGTTTGTTTGAACTCACATACTTTTAGGACTGAAACTTTAATTGGATAAGCATTCATTTTCAAGATCAGTTGTGTTATTCTTTCAGTGTGTTGAACCTTATGATATATTAGCAGTTCTGTGTAGTTAAATTTAATCATTGTTTTTTTTATGTAACAAATTTACATTTATTTAAACATGTAACATAAATAACCAGGTAACACAAATGTCTCATCTGCACTGCCTAGATCTGCACCTGTGTATTGAAAAGTACACCTTAACAGATTTTTTGGTTAATGTGCCTTTAATACAGGAATAGTTTCACCTCAACACTAGACTATTATGTAGTGGTGCTACATAATTATTGTCTATTTAGTGTGTCTCCTTCTTTATTGCATACATATAGAGCAAAGGGGTTGAGCAAGCTCTAATTTGGGTGTCTCTACACTGCCTAGAAGATCTTCGTTCAAGTAGGGCTTTCTGTGACATCATCCACTAGCTTCTGTTCTAAGGAGATGTTTTCAACTGACAGTGATTATCAAAATGGAATTCTTTAAAAAGAAAAAAGACTGCGCTACTTTTAAATGTACAGCCTTCCAATTTCTAGTTGTTTGAAGGGGAGGATTAGGATATGGGCTGCTCATTCATGTCCTTGCCTGCCTCGGGCCCATTAATTCTTCAGATTAGAGTTCTTCCACCAGTCCGGCACTAGACCAGTAATGTCTCTGATGCATTCACTACTAAAAAGTAGCAAAATACGACTTGTCCAGTTTTTATATAATAAAAGATCTCTGGTTTCATCAGTCAGGTTTATCTTGGCTTATGTGAAGGATACATTGCTCTGGGAAATATTCTAGTTTCTTTCCAACTGCAAAAGATATCTCTGAAGATAGAAACTTGTGTCCTCAAGGATGTGCTCCTTACCATATTTCTTGACCTTCACTCTGGCGGTCATGGTTTAGCTTGGAATGAGTGCATCATCCTAAAAAAAGGAAAGACCTGTGCCTGCCAATACTACCTCATTTTGGTCTAGGATAACACCAGTGACCAGCCCCCTACACTCCTCTTTTACTGTGTATGTTGCTGTTGGTGTATAAAGATGGTTTGGATCCACTAAGATACTTTCTTATAGCATATAAACAACCAACAATCTTCTTCTTCGTTACTGTGCATATAGGGCATGACTGCATTAAAGGTCCATCTTTCAGCTACAGTATCTTTCCAAGTCCATTGCTTGTGATGTAGAACTTGTTTAAGTTATCATTCTAGCACTGTAATTAACAGGTGTACTGCAATAATTGACTCACACTGTTGACTTGAATCTGGCCATTGACTAGTAGAGGTGGTACTTGTATTGCTGTTGAAAATATATATAATAACCTTGAGAGCAAAAAATATACTGTCAGGTACTTTATGCTAATCTAATATTCCCTTCCAAATCAAGAAATAACTAATTAAATTATTTATGTACTAATGCTTCTTTCTAGGGAGTGATGATGAATACAGCGATGATGATGACATGAGCTGGAAAGTGAGGCGTGCTGCTGCCAAGTGTTTGGATGCTGTTGTCAGCACCCGGCATGAGATGCTGCCAGAGTTCTACAGAACAGTTTCACCTGCTCTAATTGCCAGGTTCAAAGAGCGGGAGGAAAATGTCAAAGCAGATGTTTTTCATGCTTACCTTTCCCTCCTGAAACAGACTCGTCCAGCACAGAGCTGGCTGTGTGATCCTGATGCCATGGAACAAGGGGAAACCCCACTTACAATGCTTCAGAGTCAGGTAATGCTGTAGTTTATCTGGAACTGTCTTTCACTTTGAAAATGTAATTTTCATTACATTTTAAAGTTATGTTAACAACTGAAGTAAAATATATTAGCTGCAGAAGACACAGGAAGCACAATTAAAAAGGCTTACCTTGCAAAACTTTAACAATTTCCAGCATAGTTAATGTAGTATATATGGAGTTTACAATATGCTAGATTTCTTGTCAGTGACCTCCCTCTATGGAGAAAACTGTTCACTTATTTTGTTAATTTTAAGCAAATTATGATAGTCTACCAAAAAAATAAGGCAATTAGCTAGTACAAGAAAATGGTTTATTTCTAGCTTCAGCAGCAAATTACTTCAAAATGTGTTTCATGCTTTTGATTTTTATATTGAAAATTATAAGCAAAAAGCAACCCAATAGCCTACAGTAAAACCTCATAGATTGAAGGTACTTTTTCATATATATATATATTATATATATATATATATATATATATATATATATATATATATATATATATATATATATATATATATATATTATATATATATATTATATATTATATATTATATATAATATAAAAACCCTACAAAAAAAATGTGGTGTATATCATCTATTTCAGAATCTCAGAGAATGTGTACCATGCACACCAGCTTTTAACTCACTGACACACAGGGCTATGCTATACTGTTTATTTCCCTTCAGTGTGCTTCTGTGTTATTGGTAAAGCATTGACTATCTATGCATAAATTACCTGCTTGTATTGGGTGTTTTTCCAAAATCATTTTAATACCCATAAAAGAGAGCCTGCTTTTCTCACCATTACCATTAGGGTTCAAAGAAATGTATCTGTAATTGAATTATGTCACCTTTCTTTCTGATGGGATTTATGAAGGGGTAGGGAAAACTACTCTTTGTTAAGTGAAGGTTTTTATTCATTTTATTTATAATCTTATAGTTTAACTTAATATTTTTGTTTTAGCAGTTTAATACTTAATGTCATATTAATGAGTTGAATTAGCATCTAACTTGAAAAAACAGCAATAGTATACCTATGTTTTCTTGACAGAAACAGGCATTAGCATTTTAATTTTCTCCAAATTTGTGTAACACCACTTATGCTAGCGGATAGTGTAATTAAATGTGCCTGTTTGCTTTTTTTTTTTTTAAATGTCTTCAGTTTCCTTAGGGTCCTCAGAAGGCAGCTTAAAGAGATTGTTTGTTTTTCTCTAGTTCTGTTACAATATGAGTAAAACTCCTTTCTTAACTTTTTCAGATTTGAAGACTGGTAAATAGGTACAACTTTGAGAAAAAAAGACTAGGTGCTAATATAAGGAGTATATTTTAAAAATATTTGAAAATGTTAAAATTTGATGTAGTATGAGGTCGAATTGAAGTTTCCAAAATCCAAATGTGGGATAACAGCATTTTAAATTTGTGATACAGACTTGTACATGGTTTTTCAACTATTTTTAAAAACAATATATTTAGTTTTTTTTTACTATTTTGGAATCTTGACATTAACCCCTGGACTTTGAGCTGTTGGGCGGCATGGTGGCGCAGTGGTTCGCTTCCCAGGTCCTCCCAGTGTGGAGTTTGCATGTTCTCCCTGTGTCTGCGTGGGTTTCCTCCAGGTGCTCTGGTTTCCTCCCACAGACCAAAAACATGCAGGTTAGGTGCATTGGTGATCCTAAATTGTCCCTAGTGTGTGCTTGGTTTGTGTGTGTGTGTGTGTGCGCCCTGCGGTGGGCTGGTGATCTGCCCGGGGTTTATTCCTGCCTTATGCCCTGTGCTGGCTGGGATTGGCTCCAGCAGACCCCTGTGACCCTGTGTTAGGATATAGCGGGTTGGATAATGACTGACTGACTTACTTTGAGCTCTCTGTATGAAATTTGTTGTTTTCTGTACCTTACTTTCCATAATCCATAGCAACATGCTTTTAAAAATTTAGATGTTAACAAAGGCCTGGGCTTTTCCAGTTGCTCTGGCATTCCCCATAGGTTGTATTGTAAACATTGTGTGAAGAAGAAAGATTAGATATGTGAGTGGAACATGGTATATTAAACATCTTCATGGGCAATAGATTATGTATGTCATGATGCCCAGGGGGCATACCAGCCACCCTACCCGACACAGACAGGCAGACACAAATACTGTTCAGCACACACGCTTTATTCCAAGGGGGGCAGCGCTTCCTGTTTGCTCCCCATTACAGAGCTCAGTACAATAAAGCACAAGAAACCAAACACAGTCCTTTCTTCTCTCGCTCTTTCTCAGCCGCCTCCACTCCTCTCCCAGCAAGCTTCATCCACCTCCTCCCGACTCTGGCTCCCCGAATGGAATAAGGCGGCTCCTTTTATTCAGGTCCTGGGAGTGTTCCAGGTCAAATTGCACACATTAAAAGTTCAATATTTAAAAATATTTCAGTGTTTTTTTTACTGAAAATTCCTTAGGTGATACTGTCAAGATCTTCTGGGCAGTCTTTACCTCACAACCTACTGTTTACTTTTATTTAGTGTTACATATTAATATGTTGCATGAGGGGAAATTAAACCTTAAACATGAACAAGAGTAATATTCGACTAGAACTCTAATTTTCTTAGCATGTTCCAGGTAGGTAAGTGTTCAAAAATCAATTGCTTATGTTTGGTGTTATGAACTTGCCTTCTGGGTTTTTGTTGTTGTCTGTGTTTTGGGGTGGGGTTCAGGGTTGTTGGGTGGTTGGCTGCCATTGACAGCTTAGTTCTGTTTTCTAATACTGTTTATAAAAACACCAATAAATAGACCTTTACTTCATACATTCCATATTCAAATAATATGTGTGTCCATGTATTATGTAAGTCATCTTTACATCCGTTTATTATTTGCTTTCATCATCAGGTGCCCAACATTGTGAAAGCACTTCACAAGCAAATGAAGGAGAAAAGTGTGAAGACGAGACAGTGTTGCTTTAACATGTTAACTGAACTGGTTAATGTGCTGCCCGGAGCTCTTACACAGCATGTTCCAGTTCTGATCCCAGGTACAGATGCATTTAATGCTTTTATTTCCATTTTTGTCAAAGCTAGCTATGATATTGACAGAAAAAGGTTTTTTAATTATAATATCTGACTTATATCTAAAAGATGCTTCAAAATGCATAGACACCAAGCATGTAATGATTTTTTTAAAAATGTTTTTACATACATGTCCTTTGACAGTTACTACTTCAGAACATTTTCAGATGGGACTTCTTTGAAAAGATTTCAGTTTAACAATTTGTTAATCTATTTTTAAAGTTTAAGGTCGCAGTACTTGATAACACCAGTGGTTTATTATAGGTTTATTATGAATGTTCTTGGCCATTGTTGCCATCTAATGTTGTTTATAGTCTTGGAATTTGCTCTTTAGCTCTACCAGTGAGCTTTGGCAAACTGATGCTATAGAATAGTCACCAGGTAACAAACTAAAGCATGAACTTTTTGACATGTCCAACAAAGGACATTACAGAATCATAAGAGAGGCACTCACAGTTTCATTCAGTTTGTGTCCACAGTAAATTTGAAACTTGAAGCATGTACATGTTAAAGTTTGGAATTGGCTTATCTAACCAATTTCAAACTTATTTCTTCAGTTTTAATTGCAGGGTGATATGTTTAATTAAAATTACATTGCTGTTTGGTGTCTGTCCATGTTTCATTTAAAGTTAAAAGAAATTTTAAAATGTAGAATAAATCTTTGTTTAGACAGTTGCACAATTATGTTTATGTACTGCAGTTTATGATCTATTTATAATTTTACATTAGTTTAGCTTGAGTCAGATGACAAATATATTCCTAAGAAAATTCACCAATTATTCTTTATCATTAATGGCAATATATATTACTTTATTTGGCAATTAAATTAACTAATTTAAATAGGACTATTCTATGTGTAGCATGAATGTTTGTAAATACCATGAGATGTATAAGGGAAACAATATTAAATAAGCTTAAACTTTTTTGAAAGATTTAAATTACTGCCTTACACAGAGGTATACAAGTAAAAACTCCTACAAAATGAGTGAGTGTTAATTATGGTTTGTTTAGAAATTTGTGTATTTTCTTTAATGTTTATTAATGTCGATAGATAATTTTTTTTTTTTTAAATACTGTAGTTATTTCTTTTTACTGTTATTGCATATATACTATGTACTGAAATTCTTTAGTAGTTCTAGTATGAAAAAGGGACAGAGGTTGAATTTTCTGTATTTTGCTGCTGTATAATTGAGTTTTTCACTTTAGGTTTTAAATTTAACTTTGTATGCTTTGTTTCCCAACCCTTCTATCACAGGGATCATTTTTTCTCTCAATGACAAGTCCAGCTCCTCCAACTTGAAGATTGATGCATTGTCTTGCCTGTATGTCATTCTGTGCAATCACTCCCCTCAGGTCTTCCACCCTCATGTGCAGGCCCTGGTACCCCCAGTTGTTGCTTGTGTAGGGGACCCTTTCTACAAAATTACATCGGAGGCTCTTCTTGTCACGCAGCAGCTGGTGAAAGTGATTCGCCCCCTTGACCACAAAGCTGTCTTTGATGCAACCCCTTACATTAAGGATTTGTTTACTTGTACCATCAAAAGACTGAAGGCAGCTGACATTGACCAGGAAGTTAAGGAAAGGGCCATATCCTGCATGGGTCAGATCATTTGTAATCTCGGTGACAGCCTTGGCTGTGACCTGTCCAGCACCTTGCAGATTTTTCTTGAGCGACTGAAGAATGAAATCACCAGGCTTACTACTGTGAAGGCTTTGACGCTTATTGCAGGCTCACCTCTTAAAGTTGATTTGAGACCTATTTTAGGGGAAGGGGTGCCTATTCTTGCATCGTTTCTTAGGAAAAACCAGCGGGCACTTAAACTAAGCACATTAGCAGGCCTTGATATATTGATAAAGAATTACAGTGATAGTGTGACACCAGCTATGATAGATGCTGTCCTTGTTGAACTGCCTCCTCTGATCAGTGAAAGTGATATGCATGTGTCACAAATGGCCATCAGTTTTCTGACCACACTTGCCAAAGTGCACCCTGCATCCTTGTCCAAGATCAGTGGATCTATTCTCACAGAACTAATCACTTTGGTACGGTCTCCCCTGTTGCAGGGTGGAGCCCTCAGTGCCATGCTCGAATTTTTTCAGGCTCTGGTTGGGACTGGTACAGCCAGTTTAGGTTACATGGATTTACTACGTATGTTGACAGGACCAGTATATTCACAGAGCACAGCACTTACACACAAACAGTCTTACTATTCCATTGCCAAATGTGTAGCAGCACTTACACGAGCATGCCCCAAGGAGGGGCCGGCAGTGGTTGGCCAGTTCATCCAGGATGTAAAGAATTCACGCTCTACGGATTCTATACGGTTGCTGGCACTGCTGTCTCTCGGAGAGGTTGGTCATCACATTGATTTAAGTGGGCAACCTGAGTTGAAGTCTGTCATATTGGATGCATTCTCTTCTACCAGTGAGGAAGTCAAATCAGCTGCATCCTATGCTCTAGGCAGCATCAGTGTTGGCAACCTTCCGGAATACTTGCCTTTTGTTCTTCAGGAAATTTCCAGTCAACCTAAAAGGCAATACTTGCTACTTCACTCACTGAAGGAAATCATCAGCTCTGCATCTGTGGCAGGTCTCAAACCCTACGTGGAGAACGTTTGGGCATTGCTGTTAAAGCATTGCGAGTGTGTAGAAGAGGGAACGAGAAATGTAGTTGCAGAGTGCTTGGGCAAACTGACCCTAATCGACCCAGAAACTCTACTGCCACGGCTTAAGGGATACCTTGTGTCAGGTTTGTTCAGCCCCAGGGCTGGGGATTGGGTGGTATTGGTGTTGTTTTGGGTTATTCTTGTACTCCTTATAGATTCAAAAAAGAAAGTGTGAATGTTTATACCAACTAGCAAACTAAACTATAGTTAACCATAAGAAAAAAAAGTTAAGTAGTGATAAACTTTCTAGTATAATCATCAGATTCTGCCCAGAACAGACAACCAGATTTTATAGAAATCTTTATACAAACCGAAGAACTTGGATGTTCTCAGTAAGTCAGTATGTAGATTATTAAACTAGTAGGCTAAACTGCATTCAGAAGGACAAACAGGTATCTGTATCTTCTCCCATAAGAAGTCATGAATTTGTTGTAAAATTATTGCTTTCAAATAGACAGATTTTGTCCAGACATTGAATACTATTTTCAGTTTTAAATCCCTATTAAATTAAAAATAAGGGAGGAAGAGTGTATCGTTGTTCGCTCTGAAATACGGAAATACAGCCATTTCTGACTCGGTGGAACATTTGTCTCTTTTGTTCAGAAATGAGAGACCCTGTAACAATAAGGAAAACTGTTTTCCAAAATGAATAGTGTATAATAATAATCATAAATTTTGTTCATAGAGGGCCTTTCAAATGCTGAAGTTTACTTGATTATATGTTTGTATGCACTTTGTTTTATTTTATTTTTTGTTCATCATTGGCTAAATGTGCTAAAAGTTCAAAGTTAAAGGTAATCAGCTCATAGCAATATTATTTGTAGGCTTGATATAAAATAGTCTATATAGCCTAATCAGAACAATCATTAACCTGGAGTTGGTATTTGATTGGCAAGATTATACTCTTGCTTTGGTAATCTAGAATGAACATTTCTGTGTTTCATCTGTAAACAGTAGGCTGATAACTAAGAGTAACACTAGGCACAGTTATCATGCTTTTTGCAGCTGTCCAAATTGACACTAGCGAAACACATTGTCTAGCTGTCATAATAACATCTTTTTCAGTGCCATACCGAAAAACAGCTTACTGTTTACAGCTCCTGATGGTTCACCCTTAAATCCTAGCGCAACTTTCCTAGTATTTGAATTCCTTTCCAATTTGATTATTTTGCAGAATCGAAGGCAAATGAAAATGGCCTATATCTGTAAAGAAAATTAATTAGCTGTAATTAATTTTGTGTTTCTTTATCTCATCAGGCTCATCCTATGCACGCAGTTCAGTTGTTACAGCTGTGAAGTTTACCATTTCAGACCATCCACAGACCATTGATCCTCTACTGAAGAACTGCATAGGTAAGAAAAGTCCTGCCTATCAAATCTGTAAAGGGCAACTTCATTTGATAGCATTTGTCTTTGTATTGTAGATAGAGTATTTTTAGTAAGGGTTTTAGCTGTCAGTCTAATGTGTCTTTGTTCATAACTTAATGAAAGATTTCAAATATTTTAACAGCTTCAGACACTGTGTGCATAAGAAACTACGCTTATATTGTCACAACATGTACATAGAAACTAGTCACCTAGATATTAAAGTTAACATTAATAAAATTGTCTTTAACTGTACTAAAACATTTATAATTGAGACAGCATTTCATTCTTAGTACCATTCATGTACTGTTTATATATGTGACATGTGCTTACATTTATGGCTTATACTAATGAATGGGAGTTTATGGCTTATACTAATGAATGGGAGTTTGTCTTCAAAAACAAAATGAATCACGCAAGTTCAGTGTTTGCAGATTCATGTTTAACAATGAAATATGCGGTTTTGTTTGTTCTGCTAACTGTATTTTGCTGATTTAAGTGTCTGCTAACACGGTACTTGTTGTATTAATAGGGAGATTTTCCTTGACCTTCGAGGCATTGAAACGCTGAATAAATTTCATTTGTATTTAACAAATGGAACAACTTGTGCAATCGCCAGTTTAGACCAGACAAATGGTCCTTGATGTTTATGTGCAGCATCTGTTGTTTGTGCAGGCAGTTCTCCCACATCCCATTGTCCTTTTGGCTTAACCGTGGAAGCTTATGAGGTCACTCTTCTTGATTTGCGACATTGTACTGCATACACACTGGACGAATGCTTGAAATGGTAGACATTTGTAGAAGTGCTCATTATAACCGGGAGAGTGAATGCAAAGCCTCCATTCATTTATTGGGACTGTGTAGGGAGCTAATTAACAGCAGTTAATCTCATTTTTTTCACCTTCTCTTACAAATGCTTGACAGTACAAGTTAAACGATTATACCTCGTTAGACTAGTTATGTTATTTTGGTTTCCAAGTACGCACAAATCTGTTTCTGCGCTAATACCATGATGGGGTAAAAGTGACAATAATGCAAGCCTGTATGGGTGTTTTTAAAAACAAGTGTGATTCCTGCACTTGCATTCTAAAATTCTCTTGTGTGAGCACAAAGCATTTTCAGACATGTCTGCTGTTTTTCTTTTTGACGTGTGTTGATGGTTTTTACTTACATTTTTCTTTTGTATTATGCCTTCCAAATAAATTTGTCTCTTTGCAGTCACACATGAGCACAGTACTGACTTCCTTGGTACTACTGATACTGAATTAGTACCAACATGTTTTTTGTGACATTTCTATTTCCAAGTATAAAGAATTTGCTTATGAACTGCTTTTAACAATGTAAGTTAATTGTATAGTTGGCTATGTAGTGTTCAGTTTTTCTCAAACAGGAACTTCAAAACTGCAATAAAAAAATTGCCCAACACAGTACTTTAAATAATATTATATACCAGTGTGTTAAATTAAGAATCTAAATTTAAATGTCTTAAATTTAAAACAGTACATTGAAGAAGGAAAATAATATAATTAAAACATTTCTACCTATAAAAATGAACAGGACTACTCAAAAGTAACCAACAGAAATGAACTGTTTAGTAAAATCCTGAAATTTCTTAACTAATACAGCATACTGCTATCATTTCATACCAAATTCCACAAACCCTAAACAAAAAATCCAAAATTATAATTCAGAGATCTAGAATTAAAATGGACAAAAGACTGGCAAACTAGACAAATTGAAGAAGTACAAGAAGGCGCCAAAGAACACAGATGTGTAATGTGAATTGATGCCACAGCAAAATTTTGTTTACTATATAGTATATACAAATGACAGATAAAAATGTTACTCTTCTTAGTGTGGCTTTTCAGCAACATTAACTGTTATGTGTTTATTTTGTATACATTGTGTTAGTGCTCTGCTAGTGTTGAATCGGTACTAAAAATTTGACTTCAGTATCAATACCAACTCTCAGACCTCACTACTGGTGACAAAATGGTTCAGAGGCAGAATAAAATTCTCACACCCCATCCCCTCATCAGAGCTGCGACATTCCCACAGCATGTAAGCACACTTGCCACCCTGCTCTGCTGCACAGTCACGTGCCTTCCTGCATTAACTTTTGTGGGTCACTCCTCAGAGTGTCCAGAATATTAATATAAATATATGTGGAGGAGGGCATCCTATTTGCTCAATCAAGCTTAATGTAACAAGTATATTTAATTTTAAGAACTGAAACATGGGACCCCCTTGGAGTTCCAGTCGCACTAATATATGATTGGAAGGTGCTTGAAAACTACCGTTTACTTCAAGTACCAAAAATAAAGTGCTGGTACCGTAGGGTTTTAAAAATTACAATAGTTAATGATGCGGTGGGCTGGCACCCTGCCCAGGGTTTGTTCCTGCCTTGTGCCCTGTGCTGGCTGGGATTGGCTCCAGCAGACCCCCGTGACCCTGTTTTAGGATATTTAGCAACACTGCATAAAACTGTGGTAGCATTTTAAACAGGAAACTATTTCCTGCTTATTTCTCTTTCCCTGTCTGTCTTTGTGCACTCTCCATCAATGCCTTCATTTGCAGGCTCCCTCACAGTTCTGAGCAGATAAAAGGACCTGGGGCCTCATGTATAACGCCGTGCGTAGAACTCACACTATAACATGGCGTAAGCACAAAAGCGGGAATGTGCGTACGCACAGAAAAATCCAGATGCAGGAATCTGTACGTACGCAAACTTTCACGTTCTTCCACTACATAAATCCCGATCAGCGTGAAAAGTAACGCACGTGCACGCGCCTTCTGTCCTGCCCCAACTCCTCCCAGAATTATGCCTCTTTGAATATGCAAATCAATATAAATAGCCTTCTGAGAAAAGACAATGGGAAAAGCATGGGGGAAAATATAAGAATTTCAGCGAATGCCAAGTGGAGGCAAAGGAAAAACGTACTATTTGTTGGTTTAAACAGTGGTATAATCAACAAAAGGAAGTTGATCGAGTGACAGTGTGTCGGAGAAACTTGAAAGCTCAAGTTCACAAAGTCGCACAGTGCCCGAAATAAAAAAGAAATTACATATCAAAGTCGCCGTGAAAAGGCAATTCGTAGCCCACCATCTGAGTGTCATATGAAAGCTTATTAGAGTAGACAAAAAAATAGGCACACAGTGGGGGAAAAACACGAAATGTCAACTTTAATCTCGAAATTTCCACTTTAATCACATAGTTTATTTTGCCATTAAAGTAGAACATCATAAACTTCATCTTAAAATCATTTAATTTACTAGTTTCTCAAATCCCATTGTAACTAAAGTAGGACGTTAAATGCTTTGTTCTGTATTTGATCTTCTTTGTGCTCTGTGTGTAAATTACTACCTGCTTCTTAAACGGGCTTTCTCTTTCTCCAACAGGACACATAATCTATTACATTCGTGATATTACAGCTTTCTGAATAATTAAAATACTGAGATGTATACGTGATATCTTTTTCATGATGATAGGAATGAAAGCATGTTATTAAACATGGGAACACGGTGGCGCAGTGCTTGTTCATATCTCATGCAAGAGGCTTGCTGCGCCATGCACGACCTTCAATGAAATAATTTATCACAGCAGTACTGTCTCTTTCAAACGTACTAACCTCCAATTCCTGTCCTTACTTTTCTTTCTCCAAATACCCAATCGCCACACAATCAGCTATGTAATAGACGTGAAGCCATTTGTAAGCTTAGAACGCCGATTCTTCAAAACTTTTAAGGAACATTGAAATATCTTCGTAGTACATGTTTAATTATTCTATCCGTCTATCATTCCAGTGTCGCGTTAGCGCAAGAATACAACGCAATGCAGGAACAATCCCTGAACTAGCTAGCGCTGCGGCACCGTGTCCTCACATGTTTAATTATTAACAATACAGATTATTTAAATGAAGTTAAAGTTTTATCTGTATAATATAATCAACATATTTTGCTGCATTTCATCTTAAAAATGATATCGTCATCATATGTAAATACGTGCTTTATAAAGTGGTGCAGGTTGTGCAATATTATAACTGTAGTGCAAGTGTACTTATAAGTAAACAGTTCTACAAGGAGCACTTGATGGACTGATTGAGTGCGTTTATAGTTCTTGGGATGAAACCTTTTCTAAACCGCGAAGTCCGTACAGGGAAGTCTCTAAAGCGTTTTGCTGTGGCTCAGGCAGCGTCTGCTTCATGCTGTATACCGATATTTCTCTTTCCGATCAGCTGCTGCTGTAATTCCCCACTCAGATACAGTGATATAAATACTCCGAGTGGTGCAGTGAGAGTAATATGGAAAAAGATGATCTGCTGTGGCAACCCTTAACTGGAGCAGCTGAAAGAAGAAGAAGAAGATGCAGTGAAAGTTACAACGCTAAAGCAATTATGGTATTTGGAATACTATGGCTATTCCCTGGACCATTATATTGCTGCAGGTTAATTACAATCAGATGCATTACACTAATAAACAATATGCAGTTAGTTTCAGTGTATTTATAAAGCCGCATCAGGAAAGTGGAGCTAAGAAAGAAAGGGTAACCACACAGGAACAGTAGCACTGCTTTGACGCTGGGTGCCGCCAGTCTGCAAAACCGAGCGGAGAAATTGCATACGCCAAGGTATGAGTTACCGTGGAAATGTGCGTGGCTTTACGCCAAGTTTAGGTTTTATACATCGCGATTTGAGCATGGAAACGTTCGTACGCAACATTTCTGTGCGTACGCACCGTTTATACATGAGGCCCCTGGTGCCTTAGAATAGCCCACCTATTACAGCATTATTATTAACAAAAAAGGGGGGAGGGGTTGGTAGGCTAATGTTTCTTTATTATGAAACATCACCAAGTTTCAATCAAATCAAAGTATTTCTGAGATTTTGTAGTATTTCGTTAACCCCTAAATATTAATGCATTGAAATGTCCTTTCTTAGTGGATATCTATTGCCGTACATGTATCATCCTGACAAATTTCAACTTTTTAGCTAAATGTGAAATAGTGTTTTTTTGCTAATTAGTTAATGTTTGAGTTAACTTTGCATTGTGTGTATATAGATTAGGAACCTGTTTTTTTATACTTGATTTACCTATAAGAGTTAACAATAATTTATTAATTATTTACTTTTTCACTTTTTTTTTGTAGGTGATTTCCTTAAAACATTAGAAGACCCTGATCTTAATGTACGAAGAGTAGCTTTGGTTACCTTCAATTCAGCAGCTCATAATAAACCTTCTCTCATTAGGGACCTTTTAGACACTGTTCTTCCTCATCTTTATAATGAAACAAAAGTCAGAAAAGAACTCATTAGAGAGGTTTGTACAAACTTAATCATTTATTTTAGTTAAAACTATTTTCTGCGTTTTATTTATTTAGTTATTTGTATCAATTTCAGGTGGAAATGGGACCATTTAAGCATACTGTTGATGATGGATTGGATATTAGAAAGGCAGCTTTTGAGTGTATGTACACACTTCTGGACAGCTGTTTAGATAGACTAGACATCTTTGAATTCCTTAATCATGTTGAAGATGGATTAAAGGACCATTATGATATCAAGGTAAATAATTGTATTTTTTTTCATCAGTTGTAAACTCTTTGTCATTGATATGTACCTTTTCAGTTTAATATAATGCACTGTGGGGTTGTACTTTGTGGGTAGAATTTGTGTGTTCTGTCCTTGTATGTGGGGTGTTTCCTCCTACATCACAAAGATATACATGTTAGGTTAACAGACAGCTCTGTAGTAGCCAGTTTGTATGTGTGTGTGCACATGTATAGATCTGTGCATGTATGTGCTCTGCAATAGATTGTTCCCTGTCCATTACTGGTTCCTGATACAGCTGGCATGTGCTTTGGTTCCCTTTGTCCCTGAATGGGGTTTTGGAGGTTCAGCAGTAGGTGAGTGAAGAATATCCTATATTCTCTAATCATGTCATATTTATGCTTGTGTATATACATTGAAATTTTAAAACTATTAATTCCAACTTTAAATAATTTAAGTATTGCTTTAGTGACTTTTCAGAATTGTATTGGAGGATATATTTTTTTATTTCTGTAATGTTTTTTTGTCTTGATTTCCAGATGCTGACTTTCTTGATGCTAGCTAGACTATCCACCTTATGCCCAAGTGCAGTTCTGCAGAGGCTGGACAGGCTTGTAGAGCCATTGCGGGCTACATGCACTACTAAGGTAAACAGCTGAATTTGGATTTCATTAACTACCTCTCAGTAACAAGTAATACTGTGACTGGCTATAGTGAAGTGTGGTATCCTCCAACCTCTGCTTCCTCATTTTTTTAAAACATTTCTAACAATATACAAGTAATGTGAGATGATTTCACTGTCCATATTTTGCCAGAAAAGTGGGTTTGAAGCAGTTTTCTGTAGGAGCACTGAACTGCTTTCCTCCTCCATTTTATTTATATCCAAGACAAATAATCAATAGCCTATAAGCATAATATTGTACAGTAAAGCATATAATTTAATTAGTTGAGGCACATTTAACAAGGAGCAAACTCATCCCCAAATCTTCTCTCATTTTGAAATAAAGCAAAGAAAGTGTTCCATTTATCTGAATATTAGAATTTGTACAAACATAGTATGTCTGTTGTATTTCTGATCGGTTGCAATTTTATCTCTTTACATAATATATTTTATTGTGCATGGTTTTCATTTAGTTTCTCCATCACAAGTTTGTAGTATGATTATTCAATGTTTTTATTCTTTGTATGCAATAGCTGAAGAGTGCAATGTTAAAGAGTGTGTTGCTCTAAATATTTGAAATTTTGTTACTGCACTTTCTATAGCAGACTGTTAACATGAAACAGTCATATCTGTTTTCAATTCTGTATCATCCCAAGATGTGTGTGGCATCATACACTAGATGGTTTTTCTCCTCTTCTTGAGCACCAGAAACATTAGAGCCTAATATCTGTTTAAGTGAAGATTTAACAAAGCTGCTTAAGAATGGTGTTCACTTTGGTAAGAGAGAAGGTTGTGGCTATTAATTAGCAAAATTATAGTTTGGAGAAAAAATAAAGAAAATCTCAAGTTAAAATCCAGGAAAAGTTAGCTAATTTCTTTTAATCAGTGTTTGGAATATATTAAAACTACTCTTAGGTATTTCTTGAGTAATGGAATAAATATGGAAACTAGCTAAGAACATGTAATTGGTAACTGTAACTAGTAGTGATCATCTCCATAAATCAGAAAATGCTAAGTCAAGTTCGTTTGTATTGCCTTGTAGTACTTGACCGCATAATTTTAAGCTGAAGGTTTTGTTGCAGGCTGGAATTAGCTTCTAATTAAAAATAGGTTAGACTGAAACTGCAGCAGCTGTGGCTTGAAAAAGAGAAAAAGAATGTGATATATCCAGCGTACTTTGGCTGATTAGATAAACATTGTGTGCCTTGTGTGGTGCCATAAATTATGGGGTAATACAGTTATCTAGGGGTAACAGTTTTTGGTATGCAATCTACATTAAAAGAAATACATAGCATTTGTTTTAGAAATAGCATGAAGAGACTAATGCTAAGGTTGAGTAATAATAATTCTTTACATTTATATAGCGCTTTTCTCACTACTCAAAGCGCTGAGAAATTGCAGGTTAAGGGCCTTGCTCAAGGACCCAACAGAGCAGAGTCCCTATTGGAATTTACGGGATTCGAGCCGGCAACCTTCCGATTGCCAGTGCAGATCCCTAGCCTCAGAGCCACCACTCCGCCTATAAACGGATAACATGCTGTAAGTGGTTTAAGAAGAGACTAAGTATCAGGTGACAGTAAGACTTACCGGTTGTCACATATACAGGTAACTTCATAAAAGAAGGGTAAAAGCTGAACTCAAGAAATGTTTGAGAAGAACAAAAATATAGTAGTAATGAGACTTTTATTTGGGTATATTTATTTGGGTTTTCAACCCAACAAATCAATCAGAGTAAATATTCAGATGGTGTAAGCCAAAAAAAAAAAACAGAGTAAATGTCAGGATTAATTCAGCACTGTTACGTAAATTTAGTTATCAATAAGTATGAGCTTCTGTCTTTGTTCTGTGACCATTTGCTGACAACTTTTGCCCAGGGCACTGTTCTTTAGTACATTGCTGTAACAGGATGCTCCCCCTTCAAGCATCTGCTCAAGAGAAAATAAGATGCCATGAACAAGTTTCCTCCTGTCTGGCTCTTGACTCGGAGTGCCTAGCCGACAACAAGATTTCTTTCTTTAATATATTCCCAATTTATTTCTACTATAGTTTTAGTAGCCTTTAATTGGTGCAACAGAGAAACACTGGTCAGAAAAAGTATTTAAAATATTTTTTTTTTTTATCCCCCCACAGGTAAAGGCCAACTCTGTCAAGCAAGAATTCGAAAAACAGGATGAGTTAAAACGATCAGCCATGCGGGCGGTAGCAGCACTTCTGACCATTCCTGAAGCAGAGAAAAGTCCTCTAATGAGTGAATTCCAGTCTCAAATCAGCTCAAACCCTGAGCTGGCAGCCATCTTTGAAAGCATCCAAAAAGATTCTTCTTCTGCAAACATGGAATGTATGGATACCAGTTAAACCCATTACTTCCAGACTGGGACCTTTGTAAACGTTCCATGCATTGCACTGAAAATATAGTTTAAAAAAAGATGAAATAAAAGAAAGAAAAAATGTAAAAGAAAAAAACATAAAGGAAAACATTGTCTAAGCTTAAAAGCTTACCACTTTGTTCCTCTTTTTTGTTGACGAAATGATGTTTGGCTTTTTGTTCACTGTTGCTTTTCTTCTAGTGTTTAATCCAGAAGGATGCAAAGTGCACGGGTGCTTCAAATAAGTCTTTGGACTCTGTGGAGCACTATTTGATAGCAGAAGAAAATCAAACCAGCTTTTATCATAAAATGGGAGATTTAGACTTTATATAAATTTAATTATATACAAGTGTACAGGGAAGGGGAGCTCATAGTTTTTTTTTGTTTGTTTTTTTTTTTGTTTAAAATTACAAGGTTGCTCATATACAAAATGTGTTCTGTCCTACCTAGACATCTTTATCTTGGCTGCCTGATCCCCTTTTATAATAAACAAGCTAAGTTTATAACTGAAGGCAGCTAGGAAAAAATGACTGTGTGATGATGTCATTTAATAAGGTGAAAGAGAGGTAGTTTCTTGCTGTACCCTGCCATTCCTGCATGAATTTATAACCTGGTGTATAGCAAATAATAATAATGGCATGTACACTTGAATGAGTACATTTGCTGTCTCCTTTAGTGCATTATTTGAAATTGTGTCTTCTATCAAGCAAACCTATCACTGTTTATAACAGAAGTGATTTTTAGAAGTATTAATGTTAGAAGAGATGGAAATGTCAAGAAAGACCAATATGTGGTGCTGTAGGGCTTGGACACTTTTTTTTTTTTAATATTGCAGCTGAACAGCTCTGTAAGATCTCTTTAAATTTAACCTTTTTTTTCCCCACTTGCAAGGGTACCTCACAAATTACTGTTGTGGGATTCTTCTCTGATTTTTAGTGAAGACCAAAAACGCCAGACCTCATTATTGGCTCAAAACAGCTATCGGATAGTGCAGTTAAAAAGCTAGCATTCATCACTGATTTTTTGACAGGAATCTGTTAAAATATTGTTACAGTGGGTGTACGCCTGAATAAAAACATCAAGAATTATTTTGTAAATACTGTGAAATGTATTTTTTTATTTGACATTTTTAAGTTCTTTTTAGGAATTAGTCTGTTTTGGTCTAGACCAGTGGTTTTCAAACTGTGGTATGCAAAAAATTACAAGATAGTGTATGAGAGAACACCCAAATAGATACATACATACATACATTTGGGAAACCATGATGGATAACCGAGGAATGGATATGTACTCCAGAGATCTTTAATAGGTAGAAGGGCCATCCATTATATAATGGCTGAACTTGAATCGCCATTGCCTGTTGCTGTGACTCACGCTGTTACTCCTGTGAAATTCCACTTCTGTCTCCAACCTGATTATTCTCTCCTCCTTCACATCCGAGGTTGATGGACTTTATTTATTTATTTGGACACAAAACTTCCCTAAATCTGACAAATGAGAGCAAGTAACTTGGCATTCATCATCCAGTTGATGGACGCTAGTAGAGGAGAGCCTACAAAGTTCTTGCTTATTTACTTAATGGATAAGTGCTCCTTCTCAACCCACACTCTGCATGGGCAGTACACAGACACTTCAATTCAAAATCGTACTGTCCAGTTTTGTTTGAAGGTGCTTCACTGTCACACATGAGAGGATTTTCCAAGAATTGTTTAATTTAACAATATTTTCACAAACACGTTTAGATCATTGCCAGCTGGTTGATTGAGTTATGACCCCACATTTTGATTACGCAACAGTAATTTGATCGTTGTTTTGATGCTGTTCAGCTTTGCTCCTGTTCAAGCTCATTACAGCAGGAATATTGTTAATGCCATTCTTTATTAGGACATGAAATTGCATTCTTCCTCTGCCATTACTACAAACAATGCAGGGAGTGTTGCACATATAAAAATGAGAATTTTTGGACACAATATTCCTTTAAAAAATACATTTTTGATCTCAAGTCAAAATCTGAGTTTTTTGATCCAAATTCATATGCAGCTGTATAATTTATGTAAATTTACAAGTATGGAAACTTTAGGGTAGTTTTTATTCCACATTAAATTACATTATCATTATTGAGTTTAAATAATTGTTTAAAAGAAGATTAAGCATACAAAACACAATTTTAAAGGACGTACCAACAAGCAAAATGTCAACAATGAATTTGTAGTACTCCCAAAAGCACTATAAATGTAATGAATTATTATAATTGGGATGTAAAGAAACATCACCTTTAGTTTGCAGAATAAAAAGTACCTAACAATTTTAAGATGCTGAAAAGTAATTTGAAATATTTGAATTCCCAGAAGTGGTACTCCAAGGGAAAAAAAAGGTTGAGAACTCCTGGTCTAGACCAAATATAGCCATGCACCTTCATCAGTGTACAGGTAGTAGTGGTTCACAAGATGCTTCTTTCTCCAAAACGGTTACATTTTATTCGTACATGGTTATTCTATTTGGCACTTCTTTAAATTTACTGTAAGTGATTTTCAGAAATTCTGCCACTTAAGCCATTATGCCTGATTTAAGTTTAAAGGCATCTAAATGCGGGTGACCACATCTGCAGAAGTCTGATGCTTTATTTTTCAGGCCTTGCCTTTTTTCCAATGCAGGGTTCCATCTTGAACACAATATTCACAGATGTGTAGTATATGTATTTGGTTAACTCCTGGATTATGCTTATTGCAGGGAAGAAAAACAAATGGTGTGAATACAACAAAGTTTTTAAAAGATTTTTAATATTTCTGATTAACCAACCAGAGCACAATAGTGAAATCTTAACAAATGCAGACTGCAAATCAGTTAAGTTTTGACTTTTAATTTTTATTTTTTTAAGAAAGCCCACTGTGTTATCTCAGTGTGGTAATTATTAATTTCTGAAAGAGACTGTGACCAGAAACTGCTTACTCTGAACTTGTATTAAGGATTAAAAGACTGGTTTTTTTTTGGTTTTTTTTAATATTTTGTTAAAACAAAGAAACCATTGAACTTTTGTGTTAGATAAAAGATCAATTGATAATATAGGTTTCAATTTTGAACATTAATTTTCTTAAGTGTAGTACTTCACTTTATATTTATTAAAACGTTTAAAGCATACAATGCACTATTATAGTTATTTTATAGGAAAGTATTGATTAACACCTATTGTTTGCTTGCTCAACAATAATGAACGTTTTGGTATCTTCCTTTGCAATAGCAGCTTTCTAAAAGTTTTGCTGGTACTCTTCTGTGAAAGACCTGTATAAAATTAACATTGATGTTTAATATACTAATGCTTAATGCTAAACTGAATACTCCCTTGATATTACAGTGCTGTTGACTGCATTCTAAAGGAACTATTCACCTTCAGAGGCACACTTTGAAAATAAAAATTGAAGTTCTACTCTCACTTTTCCTTGACTAACAAAAATGTCCTGTATTTCTTAAAAGACAATAACTGCCAGCTATGTATGTCATGCGACATGTCTGCTTTTACCTTTAAAGTAAATCCAGTTCAGTGACCTTCAGATGATGCCTTTGCATCATCCCTGTACCTGATGTGGCTTCTCATAGTAACATTGCTAAATCTCAAAATACGAGACTTGTATCTTCAGTAAGTCTACAATAACTTTTTTTTCTCCTTTCTTTCCAAGCATGGTCACATTTTCTTTTATTAACCTGAGTCAAGCATAACTTCTGGATATTTGGGCTTGGTTGTGTTATTTATTGGGGCTCCATTTTGTTCATGGTTTCTTTGTTTTAATTACATTTTGTCTTTCTGGTGTAATTCATATTCCTGTAAAAACCTGATTTTTCCCTACAATCATGGAAATACTGCAGTCTAAGAGAAGACTTTTCCCTTTTTTAAATTGTTTCAGAAGGTAGATTTAGAAGAAGCAAGAAGTAATCATTTTGATTTACCACAGTATAATTCTTTTTTGGTTGCAAGGGAGTTTTATAATAAAGCCACTACTATATAGGGCAGGGGCTTAAGAATTTTGGCTCCCTTGATAACCATGAATATAAAAGCAATGCAGAGTACAACACCCAAATAATGAGCTGTGTATATGATCAGCCCCAAACGGGAAAACTGCCTTTTTTTTCTCAAAACATACTTTTAATTAGAAGTGCCTTTTGTTCCTCTATAAGGGTTGTTAGTAATTTGGCAAACCTATGAAGAAATTTTAATGTAAGTAAAACTGGCAAGAAACATTTTTGTTTCTTCTTTTACACTGGAGTACAGAAAATAGTTAACACACTGTTACAATTTGCTAGATATGTGAGTTAATAGATAAAAAATAATGCCCTAAAATGTACTGTGTTTCCCATTGCATGGCTGCACTTGGTTCCTAATGTGGGATCCTGAGGTGGTTTGTCATGTGGTGGGTGTCATTGCATACTCCCAACCTCCTCCTCCTCCTACTTGGGATAACAAGAAATCAGCTTTTCAAGAACAAGGAAGGAGTGCGTCTTGTCCCTAAGGGCCAGAGTTAGAAAACCACATTGTCTCGTATCTTGGTGTCATCAGATCTCGAGGTTGAGCGTTAGAATGACAATTGAAATGTGGCAGTGGTTGATGTTTTCTGCTTCTGGCTTAGGTCCTTTTAAAGACCAAAACTGTCATGAATTCCACAAAATATCAAGAGTATTCTGTCTAAATCCTGATTTACCTTCCGACTAGGCAGTAATTGAGTACTCGCCTCAGAAATCAGGGTTTACTGTGGTTTTCTCAATTTTCTAAAGCTGATCTGGTTTGAAATCTTTGCATTTAATGGAAGAACACAGGTGTCCCATCCAGTGTTTGGACCCTGCTGTATTCCAAGCTCTGTTATGATATATCTTGGGCCCTGCAATACTAAATGGGTTTCATAAGGTGGATGGTTCTTTTGAAGACATAAAGACATTACAGACTTAGAATTTGCTTTTTCTTGGTGTAGGTGTGGTCTGAGATCTCTTCCAGGGTGTTTGCCACCATATAAAGAATTATAAAAATGAGTGCATGCAGGTGCCCTGGTAAGTTTTTATCTTCCACCCAGTGTGCCTCCAGCTCTCGTGACTCTTCATTGCATTATTCATGTTCCAGAAAAGGTATTATTATTATATATCTATTACAAACTGACCCTCAACGTTAGGAAGCTGTACATGAGTTTACATTCATTTTAACATCTGGGCCACTGCTGGATTATGGGATTGGACTTGTTTTGGAGGAAGTGTATTACAATAAAACAACAATAACATTTATTTATATAGCACATTTTCATACAAAAAGTAGCTTAAAGTGCTTTACATAATGAAGAAAAGAAAAATAAAAGACAAAGTAAGAAATTAAAATAAGACAACATTAGTTAACATAGAATAAGAGTAAGGTCCGATGGCCAGGGAGTACAGAAAAAACAAAAAAAAAAACTCCAGATGGCTGGAGAAAAAAATAAAGTCTGCAGGGGTTCCAGGCCACGAGACCGCCCAGTCCCCTGTGGGCATTCTGCCTAACATAAATGAAATAGTCCTCTTTGTAATTAGGGTTCTCACGGAAGGACTTGATGATGATGGTCATGCAGATTTCTGGCTTTTAATCCATCAATGTTGGAACATCACGGAGCTTTGAGTAGGTGGTGGTGGCGAAAGCCGTCACCACAAAGAAACCGGAAAAAGAAACAGAAGAGAGAGTAGGGGTTAGTACGGATTTTAGAGCCCCCATGAATAGTTATAATGAATTGGATATACAGAGTATCAGGATTAAATTAAAGTGAAGTTATGAGAAAGCCATGTCAAAGTAATGTGTTTTTAGCAGTTTTTTTAAAGTGCTCCGCTGTATTAGCCTGGCGAATTCCTACTGGCAGGCTATTCCAGATCTTAGGTGCATAACAGCAGAAGGCCGCCTCACCACTTCTTTTAAGTTTTGCTCTTGGAATTCTAAGGAGACACTCATTTGAGGATCTAAGGTTACGATTTGGAATATAAGATGTCAGACATTCCGATATATAAGATGGGGCGAGATTATTTAAGGCTTTATAAACCATAAGCAGAATTTTAAAGTCAATCCTGAATGACACAGGTAACCAGTGTAGTGACATCAAAACTGGAGAAATGTGCTCGGATTTTCTTTTCCTAGTTAGGATTCTAGCAGCTGCATTCTACACTAGTTGCAAACGATTTATGTCTTTTTTGGGTAGTCCTGAGAGGAGTGCGTTACAGTAATCTAGTCGACTGAAAACAAACGCGTGAACTAATTTCTCAGCATCTTTCAATGATATAAGAGGTCTAACTTTTGCTATGTTTCTTAAGTGAAAAAATGCTGTCTGATGAATATGCAATTTAAAATTCAGATTACAGTCAACAGTTACCCCTAAGCTTTTTACCTCCGTCTTGACTTTTAATCCTAATGCATCCAGTTTGTTTCAAATAGCCTCATTGTATCCATTATTGCCAATCACTAAAATTTCAGTTTTCTCTTTATTTAGCTTTAGAAAATTACTATTCATTCATTCAGAAATACAAGTAAGACATTGTGTTAGTGAATCAAGAGATTTGGGGTCATCAGGTGCAATTGATAAATACAGTTGTGTGTCATCAGCATAGCTGTGGTAGCTCACGTTGTGCCCTGAGATAATCTGACCTAACAGAAGCATATAGATTGAGAAGAGCAGCAGACCCAGGATAGAGCCTTGTGGAACACCATATAGGATATTAAAGCCTGTAGTGTCACCATTTTTGACATAACCTATAGTTTATTACCTCTGTTCAGTGGTTTATCTGCTAGCTCCTCCCCTTTACATCTATTAATGATATATATATACACAAATAGAGACCACAAAGTTGTGTCTTTACCCAGAAATGGTGTTCTGTGGTGTTGACTTTGCAAAGACCCGCTTTTACTCAAGTATGGGAATGACAGTTTTCTAGAATCTGTGTTTTAAAATAGTGAGTGGTATAAAATATTACACTTTAAAACTGTAGCCTTCCTCACAGTAAATTTAATGGGGGGTTTTATGGTTGTGTTTAGTCTAAATATGGTCTGTGATTCTAATTTTAAGTCAATTATGGAGTTCTGGCCACTTGCTTCCACCCTGAACTGCTCTGGCCACCCATGTCCATTTGAAGGCAGCTTGTGACTGTTGAGGGGCCGTTGTAACAGCATCGTAGATCCCCGTTTTGATAGCAAAACAGGCAACAGAAACCTCACGGGAGCACCCGGCCAGCCCATACGTTAAGATGGCCCTGGCTTCTCTCTTTATTTTGGAATAATTTAACTTCACTCAATATTATCTTTATTTCATAAGAGGCTCTAAGTACTTTGGGATTTCTTAAGTAGTGCTAATCCTTTGTAAGTCACTTTGGATAAAGTCATCCGCTAAGCAAGTAAATGCCAATATAACCCTGCAATAAAAATTCAGCACAAAAGTGCAATTTCAAAGTCAAAGTGAACTTTATTGTCATCTCAACCATATACAAGTATATAGATAGATGAAATTGTGAAGCTCAGGGTCCACAGTGTAACAACATCACGTGCAATAAATAAATTAAAAATAGAATTAAAATTTTAAAATTAAAACTTAAAAATTTTCCAATTTAATGTTTCTTCTTCCATTTGTAATAGTAAAAGTGAAATCTTCATTTGCAGTTGTCCTTGAAAACTGAGTAATAAATACAAAGTGCGTGTTAGAAAATTCCACAAAACGATGAAGAGTTCTTTGTAACTTTACATAATTTGAAAGTACAGTATACAGGCATTTGGATGACTCAGGTGCCGCCGAGAGTGGCAGCCTTTTCAGCAGCTCCGTGTATGACTTTATTTTTCTCCCTTTTATTTTTCTCTTTATTATTTTTTTATTGATCACTTCTATAACTTTCTTTTATGTGGATTCGTTCCCTGGACACTTTTACTATTACAACGTAGACATGGACTTTTACACGCCGAGACTCGTCTACTCAAGTAGTCAACTTCAAGCGCTGAGAACAAATGCCAGTGCTGGTGTGGTTCCCTATTTACCTGACGAGGTAAGAAGGCAGTATCGTGGCAGCAGAGCCGGCACTAAGCTAAAAATGAAGCGGCTTGCAGGAAAGTGGCATTTTAAGCCTTCTGTGATTCTGGGAAATGTGAACTCAATATCAAATAAGATTGATGAACTGGCTGCACTGGTGAAAAATGTCAGAACCTTCGGAGAATGCAGTTTGTTGTGCTTTTGCAAAACATGGCTAACTACCACCATCCCAGATGCTAACGTGGAGCAACCCGGGTTTAGCACAGTTAGAGCGGACAGAGACGCAAGTACAGTGAGGCAAAAAAGTATTTAGTCAGTCACCAATTGTGCAAGTTCTCCCACTTAAAAAGATGAGAGAGGCCTGTAATTTTCATCATAGGTATACCTCAACTATGAGAGACAAAATGAAAAAAAAAAAATCCAGAAAATCACATTGTCTGATTTTTGAAGAATTTATTTGCAAATTATGGTGGAAAAAAAGTATTTGGTCAATAACAAAAGTTCATCTCAATACTTTGTTATATACCCTTTGTTGGCAATGACAGAGGTCAAACGTTTTCTGTAAGTCTTCACAAGGTTTTCACACACTGTTGCTGGTATTTTGGCCCATTCCTCCATGCAGATCTCCTCTAGAGCAGTGATGTTTTGGGGCTGTCGCTGGGCAACACGGACTTTCAACTCCCTCCAAAGATTTTCTATGGGGTTGAGTCTGGAGACTTGCTAGGCCACTCCAGGACCTTGAAATGCTTCTTACGAAGCCACTCCTTCGTTACCCAGGCGGTGTGTTTGGGATCATTGTCATGCTGAAAGACCCAGCCATGTTTCATCTTCAATGCCCTTGCTGATGGAAGGAGGTTTTCACTCAAAATCTGACGATACATGGCCCCATTCATTCTTTCCTTTACTCGGATCAGTCGTCCTGGTCTCTTTGCAGAAAAACAGCCCCAAAGCATGATGTTTCCACCCCCATGCTTTACAGTAGGTATGGTGTTCTTTGGATGCAACTCAGCATTCTTTTTCCTCCAAACACGACGAGTAGAACTTTTTGGTAAAAACTCTATTTGGGTTTTATCTGACCATATGACATTCTCCCAATCCTCTTCTGGATCATCCAAATGCTCTCTAGCAAACTTCAGACGGGCCTGCACATGTACTGGCTTAAGCAGGGGGACACGTCTGGCACTGCAGGATTTGAGACCTTGGCGGCTTAGTGTGTTACTGATGGTAGCCTTTGTTACTTTGGTCCCAGCTCTCTGCAGGTCATTCACTAGGTCCCCCCATGTGGTTCTGAGATTTTTGCTCACCGTTCTTGTGATCATTTTGACCCCACCGGGTGAGATCTTGCGTGGAGCCCCAGATCGAGGGAGATTATCAGTGGTCTTGTATGTCTTCCATTTTCTAATAATTGCTCCCACAGTTGATTTCTTCAAACCAAGCTGCTTACCTATTGCAGATTCAGTCTTCCCAGCCTGGTGCAGGTCTACAGTTTTGTTTCTGGTGTCCTTTGACAGCTCTTTGGTCTTGGCCATAGTGGAGTTTGGAGTGTGATTGTTTGAGGTTGTGGACAGGTGTCTTTTATATTGATAACGAGTTCAAACAGGTGCCATTAATACAGGTAACGAGTGGAGGACAGAGGAGCCTCTTACAGAAGAAGTTACAGGTCTGTGAGAGCCAGAAATCTTGCTTGTTTGTAGGTGACCAAATACTTTTTTTCCACCATAATTTGCAAATAAATTCTTTAAAAATCAGACAATGTGATTTTCTGGATTTTTTTTCTCATTTTGTCTCTCATAGTTGAGGTATACCTATGATGAAAATTACAGGCCTCTCTCATCTTTTTAAGTGGGAGAACTTGCACAATTGGTGGCTGACTATATACTTTTTTGCCCCACTGTACCTGCGGGAAGCACAAAGGAGGAGGACTCGCTCTCTATGTCAATACAAGGTGGTGTAACTCTGGACATGTTAACGTCAAAGTCTCCACTTGCTGCAGGGACATCGAACTGTTGGCCGTAAGTTTGCATCCCTATTACTTGCCCAGAGAGTTTGGACACGTCATTGTTGTTATTGTTTACATCCCTCCTCGGGTGGACGTGGAGATAGCGGGTGACATCATCCATTCTGCTATTGCTAAACTACAAACGCAGCACCCTGAGGCGCTTGTGCTAATCGCTGGAGACTTTAACCATGTGACGCTGGACAAAACATTACCTGCCTTCTCCCAGTATGTGGACTGTAACACCCGGGGAAATAGGACTATTGACTTACTGTATGCAAATGTTAAAGATGCATACAGCGCCACCCCGCTGCCTGTGCTTGGGAAAACAGATCATAACCTGGTTCTGCTTCAGCCTCACTACAAACCAAAAGTGAGGGTCCTACCTACAACCACACGCTCATTCAGGAAGTGGTCCCCTGAAGCAGAGCAGGCTCTGAGGGACTGCTTTGGAACTACAGACTGGGATATCCTGCAGGGGTCACATAGTGAGAACATTGAGGAAGTTGTTGACTGCACTACTGACTACATCAACTTCTGTATGGACATTGTAGTTCCAGTAAGAACAGTACGCTGCTATGCTAACAACAAGCCATGGATTACAAGCGACATCAAGGGCCTTTTGAACCAGAAGAAAAAGGATTTTAAAGGCGGTGATCAGCATGAGCTCAAGCGCGTGCAGAAGGAACTCCGAGTCCAGCTCAGGGCAGCGAAGGAGCAGTACAGGACAAAGCTGGAGCAGAAGTTGCAGAATAACAGCATGAAGGAAGTGTGGGATGGGATGAAGATCATCACTGGCTGCAGCTCGAAGCGGGGTGCCACCATCGAGAGAGACGTGAAGAGAGCAAACCAACTGAACAACTTCTTTAACAGGTTTGACCACCCTAACCCACTCTCACTCTCACCTCGGAGTACCGCACCCTCCACACATCCTTCTGCTGATACCAGCATAGGAGAGACATCCGCACCCACAATTACAGCAGCGCAGGTGAGCAAAGAGCTGAGGACACCTTGTGCCAGCAAAGCAGCAGGTCCAGATGGAGTATCGCCACAACTGCTGAAGGCCTGTGCGTTGGAGCTGGGGAGTCCTAAACAGCGCATCTTCAACCTGAGCCTGGAACAGGGGAGAGTCCAGAGGCTTTGGAAAACCTCTTGTATCTCCCCAGTCACAAAGGTATCACGTCCTAGTGAGCTGAACGACTTCCGGCCTGTCGCTCTGACGTCACATGTGATGAAGACCATGGAGCGGCTGCTGCTTCACCATCTGAGGCCACAAGTATGCCACGCCCTCAACCCTCTGCAGTTCTCATACCAGGAGAAGGTGGGAGCGGAGGATGCCATCATCTATATGCTACACCGATCACTCTGCCACTTGGACAGAGGCAGTGGTGCTGTAAGAATTATGTTTCTAGACTTCTCTAGCACCTTCAACACCATCCAACTTCTGCTCCTTAGGGACAAGCTGACAGAGATGGGAGTAGATTCATACCTGGTGGCATGGATCGTGGGCTATCTTACAAACAGACCTCAGTATGTGCGTCTCGGGAACTGCACGTCTGACATTGCGGTCAGCAACACAGGAGCACCGCAGGGGACTGTACGTTCTCTGGTCCTGTTCAGCCTATATACATCGGACTTCCAATATAACTCGGAATCCTGCCACGTGCAAAAGTTTGCTGACGACACTGCTATCGTGGGCTGCATCAGGAGTGGGCAGGAGGAGGAGTATAGAAACCTCATCAAGGACTTTGTTAAATGGTGTGACTCAAACCACCTACACCTGAACACCAGCAAAACCAAGGAGCTGGTGGTGGATTTTAGGAGGCCCAGGCCCCTCATAGACCCCGTGATCATCAGAGGTGACTGTGTGCAGAGGGTGCAGACCTATAAATACCTGGGAGTGCAGCTGGATGATAAATTGGACTGGACTGCCAATACTAATTCTCTGTGCAAGAGAGGACAGAGCCGGTTATACTGCTGCTGTCACTGTCCTGCTCCACTGACAGACTGAGGAGATTGTTCCTCCCCCAAACTATGCGACTCTTCAATTCCACCCGGGGGGTAAACGTTAACATTATGCAAAGTTATTGTCTGTTTTTACCTACATTTTTATTACTCTTTAATTTAATATTGTTTTTTTGTATCAGTATGCTGCTGCTGGAGTATGTGAATTTCCCCTTGGGATTAATAAAGTATCTATCTATCTATCTATCTATCTATCTATCTATCTATCTATCTATCTATCTATCTATCTATCTATCTATCTATCTATCTATCTATCTATCTATCTATCTATCTATCTATCTATCTATCTATCTATCTATCTATCTAAATGTAGTTGTGCTTAATAATAGTAAAAGATGAAACTGTTAAAACAATTATTTATATAACCATAAATATCCATGCATGTGTGAATTTGTAGTAAGAGCTGCATTACTCGGAATTCATAAAAGCAAATTGGTAGTATGGGCGTTGTTGCAAGGTTTGTTTGATCACGCAGTTAAGTGAATGTGTGTTATGCCAACTTGCAAGTAAAACCTTTTGTTTTATAAACAACAACACACACTGTGTGAGGTCCATCTGGGAGTGCTACACCAATAGCTGATTTGCTACTGTTAACAAAGGTAACCAGTACTAGGACAGAATTTGATTTGGGGGGGGATTCAAATAGAAAGCAGGGTAACTGGACAGTTTGGATGGCCATTGTTGACTGCAAGATGTGATCATGTGATACCACCGGCCCCTCAGCCAAGGTCCATTTCCTGTATCTGAGACCGTTATGACTGGGCTGAAGTATCCAAACTGTAAACTTTTTTTATTAAAGTGCATATGTACAGTGCAAATAAATAAGTCATCATAAATCGTAAGAACAATAGCATGGAGAGTCACCCCTGGGAGGTTCACAAGTCAGTGTGACAGAAAGGGGCCTCTTCTTTCTTTCAAACCAGCACAAACCAGCACACGCAGCACTGTTACAGTGCTTCCATTATCACAGCCCTCTTGAGATAACAGGTAAAGACGCCAGCAACATTTGCAAACAGCTTCCATTGCCACATTATCTCCAAAGCTCATCCCTTTCGGGACTAACCCTTTCACTCCAGCCGCGTCATTAATCCTTCACTGTTCCTCCAGTATCAATTCCCTCAATGACTATGACTCCTCCACTCCAGGACACCTACTCAATCCACTGCTTCCCCACCTGTTCCTTCCTTCTATCTTCTTCTTTTGTTTAATAGGGGTTAGCAAACCAACTTAAGATGCATTGCCGGCACCAACTGGACCGAAGTGTAATGCTGAATGGGGGAAAAAAGTACTATGACTAGAAATACCTATTTTTTCCAATTAAATGCTTTCTAATGACCGTTTAGTCTTTAAATAACAAAATATGGATCTATGAATTAATTTAAACTCCTCTCCATACCTTAATAATTGTTCTAATGTCAAATTATCCATTCCCAGGGATTAAAACTCTTTGTAGTTCATATGCCACACACCCTAATAAAATATACTCTACGGTCTCTAAATGATTACACGATCTACACACTCCTGACCGATGCTGTCCTGTTTTGAATAATGAATAATTTAATCCAGTGTGTCCAATTCTGAGTCTTGTTAAAGTGACAGTGGAGGAAAGGATAGGAGACCGGGTTAAAATTTTAACACTGGGACAGAGTTGTACTAGCGGCCAAACTGTTCCAGTGAGCATCCAGAAGCAATGTTTGAGTGATGGCAGCAGGCTGTCAACCAAGAAGATTAGATGGACACAAACTGCTTGGTCTAATTCCATTTATCAGTCTTGCCTACATTGTAGAACAACGAAGAAGAAAAAGACTGAAGACAAAGACTAAAGATAACAACTTGGAAGAATTACTGAAAATGCAAAATGACCAAACAACACTTTTGGCTTGAAAATGAGTAACATGTCCAGAAGATGTACAATAATAAGGCTATTTGTTAATAGTTATAGATTTGCATTGTAATTTAGGGACCTGGGGTATTCCAGCACAGGCTAAGTTAGCATTCTATGAGATGGAAACTGCAAATCACTTAAAAATACCAAACGTAAGGGCAACAGCTTTGAATTCATTAACAATAACATCATTTATCTATATAGCAAATTTTCATACAACAGTGTAGCTCAGGGGTTCTCAGGGTTGGTGTTGGGGGCCCGCTGTGGCTGCAGGTTTCTGTTCCAGCTAGCTTCCGTTTTTAATTGGACTCCTGGGCTAATTAATAGAACTGTTATTTGCCAGATTCCGTGTTTTGGGAAAAATGTAGGACTTAGTTTTCTAAGTTTGGGAAAAAAAAAAATATATATATTATATATGGTCTTTAAATGAGTCATTTTTAAAAAAAAAAAAAAAAAAAGTTTTTATCTATAAGAATGCCAGTTAAAACGAATGGATTGTTTATTTAGTCTCTTGTAAATACTCATGGAGCACAGTGGACCTTAGTTTAACGGGAATACTCCTGTCGGTAAGAGAGTAAATATTTTATTCTCATTTCATGATTTTTACTCCGTTGAATAATAATGAATTTTTCTTTTACATTTTTATAGAATTTCGTGATTTTGACTCCAATAAATAATAATTTTTCTTATGTACATTTGCAGGTTTTACTAATATTCTGGCCGCAACTGGGGGTTGGGCACCAAAGGCGCCAGGGGGGGCTTGCCCCCCTAGTATATAGATAGACAGATAGATAGATATAGATATTAATATAGATATAGATATTAAAATGTACCAAGCAGTTATATTGGAATAATGTTTTTTTTTTCTTTTTAACAACATTTTCATCTTGATTTCCATTCTGTTTTTTGCCGCGTGTTCTAATTGTTTAACTAATCCATTATTTTTTTAATTAACGCCTAAAGTAGTTGCAGCCTTTGGTTATTCTGTGTTGTTTGCCTGGCTGTCTGCTGTGCTGGTTGTCATTATTAAGATACAATGAAGGAAGCGAACTGCACAGAGAGAGGATAAAATATAATAAAATCAACAAAATAGGGTTAAGCATTTAAATCTCTAGCAAAAGTGTAAATATTATAAATGTAAATATCATGCTGTGGTGCTTTCTGAATGTAAAATAAGAGAAGAGAGAAATACCAGCTAATTAAATGAGATCAGTGTTATCAGTTGTCACTGACTATGAATCTGGTTAGAACAAAAACCTTCAGCCAGAGTGGGCCCCCCAGGACCGACTTTGAGAACCCCTGGTGTAGCTCAAAGTGCTTTATAAGATGGCAAAGAGAAAGTTACAAGAAAAGAAAAACAATTATGATGAGTCAATGATATTAAAGAATAAGTAAGGACAGAAAAAACAAACAAGCAAACAAAAACAAACACTTGTTTGGCTGGGAAAGGAATCTGCAGGGGTTCCAAGACCTAAAGATGGCCCAGTGCCTATTGGGCATTCTACCCAACATAAATGTTTTTAAATCTTCTTTGTTTCCAAGCTTTATATGAGAGGATCTGATGAAGTTGAGACACCCGTATTCATTCCATCAACGCAGGGGGCTGCGTGGTGCCAGGATCAGGTGAAGAAGCAGAAAGATCGAGATTAGTAAAGATTGCAGATCCCTGAAGAAAATGATAATTCTATGCACCTAAACAAAAAATACCAGGCCTTGGTGTTCTGAAAATCTATTTGAAATTATATGAAAATTTAGCCAACACAGTTAAAAATAATAAAAATATAATGAATATAAAATAAATAATATTATAATAACAATTGTCACACATGTGAATAGGAGGAAGCGGAGTGGACCGAAAGAAGGTAATTTCACGCCAGGCCAGGGGGTGACGGGGTGCGCTAAACTTCCCTCTGTTTTCTCTGCAGACCAGATACAGGAAAACCTGTCTGATTTCTCTTCAAAGACTTCCTGTTCCAGCATCCGAGATGACATCATTTCCAGGACCTGGTCTACAAAGATGCCATTTTGCCTTAACAAATCAGTTCAGACTGAGAACTCGAACTGTGCACTTCAGTGTGACGACTAAAACCTTTTGCAACCAGGTACAATATATGGGTGGCTGCCCCAAACCTTTCTGTATGTCCGAGGCTGATATATTTTACACAATATAAATAAATGTATGGCCTATTTCTTACTTGCTCTCCACTGTTTTAACAAACAAGTACCGGTAAACAAACTGTAGTCGATAACAAGTACATTTAGGTTTTCCTTAGCAAAATATTATACCGAACTGGGCAAACACCACTAACTTGTAAAGCTACCTATCTTGCAAAGTAGTTTTGCTCAGGTAGCCTTATCTAAGCATTTATCAACTGACAACTAAACTCCCTCTCTGATGGTAGACTGGTGGCAGGAAATCAAAAGGTTTTTTTTGTGTCAGGCAGCTTAAACTGGGGAAGATGACTGCATGTTCCTTCCACCATACAAGGAGATCAGCTTTGTGCTCTGCTGGCCCTGACACTATGCAGCTAGACAGTTTATTCTCAATTGTTTTCCTGTTTGATGTTATGTGTAAAAAGCCTGCAAGGGATTTTTTTTTTTATTTAAAGTGATGCCCCTGTTGGCTGGTCTGCAGGCTTAGACACAGTGTTGATCACAGCTCTGCACAGAGGATCGGTGATTCCATTTCTAATACAGCTCTGAGCTTCAGCGCCTCAATCCTGTCAGCTGCAAAGTGGATTTAAATTGGGGATTGACAAATGATGTCATGTGCAATGTCGCTAGGTGATGGGTCAGCATACTTTTCATTTAGGTAACCCACAATCGCAGATCTGATGGATCTGCAAAGCTCCCTGTCTTCTTCATCATGTGCCAGGATGGTAGCGCTGAAATCCATTACTTGGACATATGAAAGGGTGACATAGTCCTCCCCAGACGATGCATCTGTGAAAAGGTTTCAGAGCTTTTCAAGCACCTCTAAATCTTGCCAGGAAGGGACAGGACTTTCTCCTGGTCTAGAACCCTCTAAATCATGTTCTGTCTTGATCCCCAGAGTGTTGCGGTCTCTGTGATGAGCTGGTGAGCAGGCAGACCCAACTGCATCTGAAATTCAGCCGGCTGTAGAAGAAGCTGCTGACAATTCTTTTGCATAAAGAAATTGCCTGGGTCACTTGGTCATTATCCATGCCCTGTTCTGTAATAAAACATGCTTTTACTTTTTATATTTTACATTTATGTTAAAAGGAAGTTCACTTAGACCTAATGAAAACTGACTAACACATGGATGTACATTAGAAATGCATTTAAATTTCTTGCAATTTTAACTTGCATTTGTTTTTTTAATAAATAAGTCTGTAAAACACATTTCATTTTTGAAAAAGGGGCATTTTACATTTTATGCTGTATCTAATTTAAACTTCACTTCATGAAATAAGTAATGTGTTTAACTGACATAACTCACTGTAAAGGCAAGCAGTTTAAAACTCACTTTAACTGCCTAATTCTGGCTTTGGTAAATATAACACTTAATCTGTTAAAGCTATTGTTTTTTTTAAACTTGCACTTACTAATTACCAGATGATGTCGCTGCCTAAAGGAGTGCGTTCTTTGCCGCTTCAGCAATTGCACCACTGTCGGTTGTAACAGAAAGGAGTTTCTTTACATCCGGTTTTCAGTTTGCGAGGGTATCTGGTAGAGCTTCATGTGCTCCACAGTGTGGTTTTCAGGGAAATAGCTCATTTGCAGACACACACGTTTAATCTCCCATTCTTGTATATATATATATGTGTGTGTGTGTGTATGTGTGTGTGTGTAAATATATATATATATATATATATATATATATATATAGTATATGTGTGTGTGTGTGGATATGTTTTTTATTTTTACTTCTTGCTAGTTTGGGCCATGTGTTATATTTAATTAGTGTTTTTCATTCAGTTTGCATTTTTTGTTGTTGTGGGACATGAGGCGGCAGATCACATTTTTTGGCCACAATAATCAATCCGACATAGCTGGCAGACGCTTCAATAGCCTTCAGCCAGTCTTGAAACACCATTGCACCATTATAAGCCATTCAAACCCTGTTCTGTCATTCCTTCCCCTTTGACTTGACTGCTTTTCATGGAGTTTGGTGAAGTTCATGAACATTTGCATAATTATAGTGAACTTGCAGCAAAGCTGTGTTTGGTTATTGCTAGCAATTATGATTACAGTACCCAGAGTGCTAAGAGGTTAAGCCTGATTGGAGAGTCAGTGGAAACAGTAAAATAGGACCAGAAGAAGCCATGTTTTATGCTATGCTTGTTTGAAGGAATCATGAGTTAATAAGCGAGTGAGTGAAAAAAAGCCATAATATTATTGGTCCAAGAGAGGTGAATAAAGTACCTACTATCAAATCAATTTAAGTCTTAACAGGAGTTTTGAGAGATAAGAGGTGCAGCTTTGTGCACATTTAATCAATATTACATTTATTTGTGAAAAAATACTCTTCAGTTAGAAAAGTATATACTGTATACTGACATCTATCAAAACCATCAGAATTTTTCATTATTCTGTAATATAGATTTTTGACCATACCACCTCTTCCTTTGTGGGGTTGTTTCAGACATTGCTCATAATAAACTCTGCACGTGTACATATTGTTGCGAGAAGGCAACGCAAACACGGTGAAAGAGTGTGAGGCTTCCAAAAGTTCCACAGACCAGGCCAGAACCTTCACTAGCCTGCCTAACTCCAACCAACACAGGCTTTAAAGGTTCAAAATGGCTTAAATGTCCTTTAAAATATATTAAAATGCCCTTCAAAAGAGAGGAACCATCAAACCTCTGGCTTTTAGAGATGATCTTAATCAGCAGTCTTTATAAATGCAAGAATTTATTTATGTAAACAAAGAAGCACAAAAACAGCAAAGGTAAAAAGGATTTGTATAAAACGGCAATCTAAGGTGAACAAGTCTAAAATCCCAAACAGGTATCAAAATCCAAAAACCATTAACAAAAGAATCCAAAACCAGAAACTCAATGCCCCCTTCAAATATTAATGAACCACCATCTCATCGATTTAAAGGCTAAGGGTGGTCCCAGAAAAAGTAATGTCAGGGTGTTGTGGGTTCCACCCACAAGGAAACAATAAATGTAAAAACAAGTAGACCAAGTGTAAATTTAAAGAGGTAGGTGTCTGAGTGGGCCCTGTAATGGACTGGTGCCTTGTCCAGGATTTTATTTCCTGTCAGAACAGGGTTTGAACTGGATGAAGTTAGTTTGAGATTGATATTGTATAGATAGTACTGCTTAAATCTATTGCATTTCTTTGTCTCTCTATTATATAAAAAAATCCTGGGATGAGACGTGATTTTCTCAGAGAGTCACGACCGGCAAGATGAGACTTTGTGCCAAGAGATTGAACCACGCTTGGGGCCAGAAATAAAAGACAAAGACTAGATGACAAAGTAGAATATCATAAAGAATTCAAAAACGTTGGTGCAATACACGTGCAGAGCAGGTTGGAGATAATGTAAGTACGAAAATTCGAATGTCTCAAAAAAATGATAGTAAAGATCACATTAGTGCAAACAAACGGAAATTATTTCTTGGTCAAATAACGTAACAGCGAAAAGAGATTGAACATATTGTTTGGGTTTAAACTTTAAGTCGGAGACTTGTAGATCATCTAATTCGTGTTGCCATCAGGGAAAAGTAGTGTTCCCAAAGAAGAGGCGTATCAGTGAGAATTAAAAGATTTGTTGTTTGGTGAAAGTGAAATCCACATACGCAAGTGGCAGAGACGTGAAGTGGCTGGCGCGTAACGCAGGACAGGGGGTTGGCAAGCAAATCGAGCAGGGGGCAAAGGCCCCTAGTAATAAAATAAAATCAAAAGTAAATTAAAGAGGATAATACAAAGAAAAAAATACGTGTGTATTCAAATTATAAAACGTCTAGTCATACTAAGTGCTATTTCTAGGGCAGGGGTACTCAAGTCCAATCCTGGAGGTTCAAGTGGTTGCAGGTTTCCTTCTCTCTGAATTGTCTTTGCTAAGATGTCTTCCAATTTTGATTCCATACAAGTTGTTTTTTTTTCTGTTTGGGTTTTCTTGTACACTAAGGGAGTCAGTGCCGGAGGGCTATCAAACCAGGGCTAGTTAAAGCCCACTGAGACATTCTCTGTGTGATTGTGGGCTATACAAGAAATAAATTATTGTTGCAACCAGTTTCATAATGTGAAGTCTGGACCACCTGGATTTGGACCCGAGTGCAGCAGGCGACACTTCAGCACCACACTGGAACAGTGTGAGGTTGCTTACAGGGAGCGGAGTGCCAAACCTGCCACCAACCCCCAAGTTTTCCCAGTAAGTTGGAGGACTTGCTTGCAGGGCTGGATACAGATTAAAGCTGATGAAAGATGTGTATGTTATTGATGGACATAGATGAATATTTACAGTAGATTATATTCCATAACAACATTTATACAGATCATTAACGTGTTTTGCTGTAAAGCCTGTTTAGATTTAACACTGATGGACATCTTAAGAAATTCAAGTTGTGAGATTTGTATTGAGAGATGACATATATCTAGTTCAAACAACAGTACTCTCTGGTTAAAAAGAATTCATTTATTATAGAAAGAATTTTTCTAAAAAAAATGTATAACTCTGTTGGTCTTCCTCTGATTTTCTTTTCACAAAATTCTTCTAAAAACTCCCACAGGAATGAATTATCGCTTGGTTTTCTGCAAAAAAAAAAAAAAAAAAAAGGGATTAGCATAAGTACTGAAAAAACCATTTAAGACTGGTAAGCTGTTGCTTTACATTCTTGCACTTTGCTGCCAATCATTTATCTTTAACAGGATGACAACATGGCACTTACTATGGTGTTTAGTGCTGTTGCCACACAGCTTCAGAAGACAATGTCTGAATGAATTTGGCATGTTTTCACCATGTCTGAGTGAGATCTTCTCTGGGTATTCTGTTTTTTCTCCCACAGTCCAAACACGTGCAAGGTAAGATAAATTGGTTTGCAATGACTACATCCTACAATGGAGTGGTTCTCCTTCAAGTGTTACTTCTTGCCTTATGTTAGCTAGTATCTTGTACCCTGAACCCTGGACTGGATTGTAATAAGATTTAGATGATTACCAGACTGGCTGAGACAGGCCACAAGAGACCATTGTTTTTTTTAGTATACTAGGGGGCTTCGCTCGCCAACCCTCGTGTTTGGTTTTCCTGATACACACTTTTAAGCCTTTTTTTTTTTTGAATTGTTTCTATTTCATTAGTTTGACTTTTATTTCAGAACTTCTGTAAAAACAATATTTGTAATCTTGCGAGTCCCAATATGCTGAATCTTTTTAATGAGGTCAGGATAGGTTTCTCTGTTTGGAATTTCAGCACAGACAAAACGATCTACATCATCAGACGTTAATAATTTTTTTTTACAAAGTAAAAAAGTAAGTAGAGTTCTGCATTGGACTCCTGTCTGTAAAGTCGTGCTATTTTCCTTTCACATTTCCAAAAGTACATGGGGTTACCAAGGTGATACCCCAGCTTTTGTCTAGGTTTTTGTACAAGGGCTAGACAGAACGTTTTTGACTCCTGGGGTAAATGTAGCTTTTTAAATAAGCAGACAGATAAATATATATACATTAACAAAGTAACCAATAAATGCATGTGCAGTAAACTCCGTTTTTGAAATTCTCAAGATTCTTTATTTGTCACATGCGTAGTTATACAGGACAACACGCAGTGAAATGCATCCTGATCAGCTTATCAAAAACTGTGCAAAGTTAGAAGAATATCAGTTAGATTAACAAAAAGTCATAGATTGAAAGATAACAGTATAGTAGAACATAATAAATAAGTAAAATTATGTGAATAAAGTAGAATTAAGTGTTAAGGTGCAATAGTGTAGTAATTATTGTGCAAAACCAAAGTTAGACTGGTGCATAGTTAAATGAGGCAGTTTGTTTGTTTGCGCTACTGCGATCTTTACTTTTTTATATTTTCTAATTTTCCTACTTTCATATCCTTTAACTTTCTCCACATGTGTATAGCGCCGTTTTTTTTTATTTATTTATTTTTTTTTTTAGCCTTTCTAATTTCCCTGGTTTCATAGTCTCTAACTTGCACTGCATGTGTTTAGCGTCAATGCTTGTAAACATCTTTATGAAGTTCTTTGTCATTTTACTCATTGTCTTTTAATTCTGAGCCGTACAGTACAATACATAGAACAGAATAAATCCTCAATACAATATAAAAATAAAAATTCTAGAAGTACGGAGTAGAATTTCACATTAGATGATATCACATAATATGATTTGGATTTGTTTTAAGTCCTGGAGACCTTATTCATCAAGCTGCCTCCCCCATTTTGCCATTCAACATCTGAAATAGCACTAATCCGATTAAAGAACCCCTCATTCCCACGTCCCCATTCATCAGAGATGACTTTACCTTAGGCAGGCAAGCTACAATTTAAAGACATTGTTATTTTCTTGTGAATTGTTACATATGTATTATTTTCACTTTTACTTTAAAACCTTTTGTAAAAATAATACTTGTTTCTTTATTTCCTGCCCCGTGCGTGTTTACATCTCTTTCTTCCCGGACGTATAATACTGCTCGTGTTGTGAAGGGTGTTGCAGCTGAACGTACACTAAGGATATGCCTTTGGATCATTTTCTGTCTTTTTGCTGCTTGCTAGCTGCCTCTTCTGCCTGTCGCATGTCGTTGTTTTAAGAGCTCTGAGCACACGATGCTAGCCTACCAAAAGCAATCCAACAACTGCTAGCTTAGAGGTCTGTTGACTTGTTTTAAATGATGGCTCTCTGCCTCGTCTCGCCTGACTTTGTAAAAGCAATACCTGTCTTTTACTTCTGGCCCCGGGCGTGTTTGAATTCTTTCTTGCAGGATGTATAATGCTGCTTGCGTTCGTTTGGGGTAGCTGCCGTCGCGCTACCCTTCGATCTTTTTAAAGCCTGTACAGCCGCTGTCCTTTTTGCTATGGCCCTGGGACAATCTCTTGGCATCATGTTTACGGTCCCCGCGAGACGCACCGTGGCAAGTCTCCTTTGTCTCGCGGTCTTTTAAATGTCTCTCGAGATTATCACGTATCGTAGCCTTGCATTTGCTTTCCATTCCAGGATTTTCTTTTATCCATATTATTAACCGAGAATGCTAAACCGGATGATGGACGCAGGCACATCCGGCAAAACCGGATGATGGACGCAGGCACATCCGGCAATGGGCCGTAGCTGCAAAAAGACGTACTGCGCAGGCGCAAAAAGAGTCCGCGAGGGTCGGCTGAGGAGCCGAGAAAGGCGGATAGAAGAGGGCGAGAGAGGCGGATGAGGGGCCGCGAGAGGCGGACAAGACCACAGAAAAAAGGAGTGAGCACAGGAAAAATTGAGAAATGAGGCGCAAAGAGCACCGAAAAAAGGAAACGGCACATAAAAAAGTATTCAAACGCAAGCAAAGCACGAAACACATTGCACACGAAACTAGACCCAAAAAAAAAAAAAAAAAAAAAAAAAAAAAAAAAAAGAGGCTCGCGCACAACAGCAAGGCACCCCCCCTTACAGGCACCGGACGGGACACACACCAAGAGGGGGATTCAACAAGCCCATGGAACACAAAAAAAAGAACACAAAACCACCCCACAGACCCTACAAGCATGGGACGGGACACACACAAAGAGGGGGATTCAACAAGACACAGGAACACAAAAAGAAAGAAGACGCTCGCGCGACAATCCTCAACCTATTCTAAAGTGAACATCAACACCGTCACACTAGACAGCATAGGTGTCAGCATTGGTGGATCTCCTTACAATAAAGCACTATTAACCGTTCAACTGCAGAAAAAGAAACATATTAACAGTGACTGCGATCCTTCTTATTACTTATCCATATTTCGCATGCTGAGAAAGAAACAAGTCATGAATACACGGTCACGGGTACAAAACGAAAAGGAAAGGATAACAGGAACAAACACACGAAAACGAAAGAAACAACAAAATAGACAGCTATGCAGCATAGGTGGATCTCATTACAATAAGGCACTATTAACCGTTCAACCGCAGAAAAGGCTCCATATTAACAGTGAGTGCAATTCTCCTTATTACTTATCCATATTTCTAAAAGAAAAAATGTCTCGACTCCAAAAACGCAAAGCTCAACTAAAGCTTCTAACTAACGATGTACCTAAAAGTAAAAACTTTATGAACTGCGTTAGATCCTACAATAGTTCATTTGCTTTTAGTAAATATCAGGCCACCAAAAGGCAATGGCCCATACTGCTTTCGCATATGTGCACAGATACTGCATCGCATTGGAACAGTGCACCCTGAAACAAATCAACAACGCAAATATGCACAAATCTACATCCTAGATCCACATGACGCAAACTATCAATCAAAGTGCTGCATCGCAACAGGCACGGATTCAAAACGAAACACCTCCCGTCTCAGACATACGTTAATGGCAGCGAAGGCTACAACGGGCTTCTCACACAGCACAGGCAAATCGATTACAGCTCCAAAACAACACGTCCCAAATACTACACATGCAACAACGCGCCTCTCAAACGGCACAAGAAAAACATACACCAGTAAAATTCATTCGGATTAATGAATGTCATTTGCAATCATTGTCATTCAGTTCACTTCCCTGAAGAAACAACTGGAAATACAAGTTATACATTTACACGTTGTCAAAAGGGTCAAATTAGACTGCCTTCTTTACATTCATATACTGAATATCTACAGAGGCTTATAACTGACGATGTACCTGAAAGTTAAATCTTTATCAACTACATTAGATCCTACAAATCGGTATCCACTATGAACATTAACGGTGGCACTGCACGTGACATCCGTCTTGAAAAAATGTTGTTTATTGATGAATGTTCAATGGCATGAAGTCACTTACTCAACACCATTCATAAACTTCTACAAACGTTTATGAATAATAATATTCGATTTGAAGGAAAGGTACTTTTATGAGGAGGAGATTTTAGACAGTGATTAGCTATTCTTCCAGATGCCATGCACTCAGCTATTGTTCAGTGCACCTTAAAATACGCAGACAATTGGCATTGCTTTCAAAAGATACAGTTAGTAAAAAAGATACGATGTCCAGAACCAGATCATAACAATTGCTTATTACAACTGAGAGATGGTACACTCACCAATACAGCTGGACTTCAGGCACATATTATTACAATTCCTCAAGCCTTTATCTGCGACAACTTAGTTACAGAGACATTTCGAACAGCAATCTCATTAGACCAAATGCCCCTTTTAACACAACGCACTATATTATGTCCAAAAAATATTAATGTGGAAAACATAAATACCCAAGTCATTCCATTACTTCCTGGAGAGACACAACTCTTTCTAAGCTCTGACAAACTTGACTCTGATCACAACAATAACCATCTTAAATGACCTTACAAGTTCTGAGCTGGAATTACCTTTTACACTTAAACGGCGTGTACAAAGAAATTTTCAAATAAACCTTTACACTGTGCCACACACTTTATTGTTTGCTTTCTATTTGCATCATCTACACCTTCACACTATTCTGTATCTCATTCATACATCACGCTCTTTGTCATTCCCAACACCAGGGGTTGGCGAGCGAAGCGAGCAGGGGGCGGAGCCCCCTAGTATATAGAGAGATGATGAACAGGGGTATAAAGGACTGGCTGAGAGTGAGGCTTGACACCATTGGACAAAGGTTACCAATGATACCAGTGTCTTAACCAATGGCAATTCAAATCTTATAAACCTGGCATCACACTGTAGTGTGGTTATTTACAGATGTTGGATTTATTTTGCATCCAATTCTTAACTAGATATGTGGGTTGAATAAAGGGATTGGGGTTCAGTCTTTGACTTGTAATCATATGGAAACAGTAAGCACTGATAGGCAAAGCCCACTCACAAATGAATGACCTTTCAATATATACAGGTACATCTTCTTTATTTAGAAAAACGGCACTCCATTTATTTATGTAGGATATTCCCTAAATTGTTTTACAAAGGAAAGGAGGCAAAATCATTATAAGAACAAATTACAAACGATAAAGGACTCACTGGTTTGCCAAAAGCATCCAGAACAATAGGCCACCCAGTCAATTTGGCCTGAACAGACTTTTTTTTTTTACAGGTAGTGCAAAATCATAATGGTGCTTCTTTCTGCTAGTTGGCAGTCATTGCCATTGCACTGACCATTTTGAAAATCTTATTAAGTTTGGCTGGTGTTTTGGGTTTAAATGACTTTCTACTCACTGCTGCTGTCACCTGGGAGGACCACTTTTGCATTTCTTAAACTCTTACCTGGTTGTTTGTCTACTTCACTACATCGCCACAAGGCACTGGAATCAAACATCAGCAGTGACATGACACAGATTCATGACTTTTTGAAAGGACATTATCATTGAGGGTCATGCCAGATGGTGGCACATAAAAGGCACATTGGGCCAATATACTCTTCCTATATTTCAATGCAACCTCTTAAATTTTGTGATTCCCAGAAAATACTAATTTTATCTGTCTTCCCCATACTGTCAAAGTTAAAGATAGATAGATAGATAGATAGATAGATAGATAGATAGATAGATAGATAGATAGATAGATAGATAGATAGATAGATAGATAGATACTTTATTAATCCCAAGGGGCAGTCTCACAATCTCTCACCAAGAATAAATATTAACCCTTTAACCGCCAACTCCCTAAATATTCCCCATGCCAGGAGAAATCTGAACAATTTTCATTTTTTTACTTTACATTTATTCAAGCAGTATTTACCTGCTTAAATACCTGCTGAAATGTTTCAAATAAATGGTCAATCAAAGGACGTAGCTTGAACAAGCGGTCACGGTTTGGATCTTTCATATCTGGCTCAGATAACGGGCAGCAGTCCAGTTGAGATGCTGGGGATACACCCACTCATCACCATCATCCGATGCGTCGTCATTCACAGTATCATGCAGCGCACGTTGCTGATCATCATTGTCGCTAAAATCTTCTTCAGAACTGCTACAATCATGATCAGAATTATTGTCCAAAATCGCCTGCAAAACCTCACTTGAAGTCAGTTTACGTTTCGCCATATTCACAGCTTTCACTTTCGAATCACATCACGTGAGCGGCCAATACAACCACAGAGTTGTCGAAATACAACGTAGTAATAATACCCACGCCAAACTGTCAGTTATACTACGCGCCAGGCATTCACATAACCACAGGCAAACGTGCCGGATAATTCCGGCAGTAAGGCGTCAGCAATAAAGCTACAATGCCGGATATATCCGGCAGAGGGCGGTTAAGGGGTTAAAGAAATTGCTTTTATTTTAAATTGGTGTTTATCCCGTTGTTTTTTCGACTTCAGCGCTCACTGAGGTTTGATGGAGCAGGAAAGAAAAAAAACATAAAAACATTTATGCACCATAGATGAAGCCTACATTATTCATTTTGGGTAGGTGGTCTTCTTAAATCTCTCTTTATAAAAGATCCACACTTCCTGAATGCTTAAGAGAGACACCAGCGAAAAATTGCTCAGACCCCATCCTTTTGTCTTTCATGTCCTCATGTGGGGCGGATAGCTGTGAACCCGGGGCAATTCAAAGGAATGCTACTTCAGGCCAACAGGTCTTTAACTGCAAAGGTACTTCTTTGGAGGCGCCAGGTTTTATGGTGAGCCTCTTTGTGTGAGGATGAGAAATGGAGAAGGTGGGCTCTCTCAGAGGTGACAGAGAACTGCCAGATGTTATTAATGACACCTTCATGCCATTCTGCTTCTGTATTAGCAGATGTAGAAGCTAAAGAGAAATTCCTTATGACGATATAATTCTTAGTACAATTACTTTGTACTAATTATGAATTTTTGTTATGAAGATCTTTCTGTGGTAAAACAATAAAATTGCCTCACACTATGATGGTGAAGCTCTATTGTCAGTAGTATTTTTTGGAATGAAAATTCTGGTGGAGCCATAAGGATCTCAGAGAGAGAGAGAGAGAGAGAGATGGTATCAGAAGGAGAGGAGCCATACTATGAAGCCATGTAGAGAATAATTGTGTGTGTTTGTGTATTTTGTGTGAGAAAGAAAGAGAGATGATCAAGCACTTGCTTATATCCACTGATCGAAGCACATGAATTCCAGTCATCTAGAGAGGGGTTTGGCAGCACGGTGGCGCAGTTGGTAGCACTGCTGCCTCGCAGTTAGGAGACCTGGGTTCACTTCTCGGGTCCTCCCTGCATGGAGTTTGCATGTTCTTCCCGTGTCTGCATGCGTTTCCTCCAGGTACTCCAGTTTCCTCCCGCAGTCCAAAGACATGCAGGTTAAGTGCATTGGCGATTCTACATTGTCCCTAGTGTGTGCTTGGTGTGTGTGTGTGTGCGCCCTGCGGTGGGCTGGCGCCCTGCCTGGGGTTTGTTTCCTGCCTTGTGCCCTGTGTTGGCTGGGATTGGCTCCAGCAGACCCCCCATGACCCTGTAGTTAGGATATAGCGGGTTGGATAATGGATGGATAGAGAAGGGTTCTGGCTTGGATCATCACTTGGAGTTGGGCAAAGTGAACAGATTGTGTCATCTCTGACCTCATATGAGTGTTGTGAGGATGAATGTGCAGGGAGTGGGTGTGGCAGAAAAAAAAATGGAAAGAGCCAAGGAAGATCAAAGCAATGGCCAGTCTTCAGTAAACTTCATGTGAGGGTGCAAGAGGGAGACACTGCGCTTGACAATGTTTTTGTCATTAGGTTTCGATTTAATTCATCTGGTATTTTCTATGCCTTGAATGCTATATTTTAGGTTCTTCTAACACTGATGTTTTGAGACTCGTTGCTGGGGATGTTTCTCACATTGCTGAGGATGGGACTTATACAGTTGTGACCCACAGGTAATCGATGTGACATTATAAAAGGTTGGCTGCAGGTTCCATTTGTTATCCAATCGGTGGTTACAAACCTCTTAAATAAACTTAAAAAAAACCAAAAAACTTAAAGAAAGTCCTATTGTGCTTCTCATGAGTTTCATTTTGGCCTGACCTTTTTGCCTATTTTTTCCACTTCGACTCTTGTCTCTCATTAGGATTTGGTAGTTAGGATTATTTTAATTTGGGCTCATTTTTATGTACTTCCCCTGTTTTAGTAAATAAAGCACCTGTCTGTTTCTCGGCGGGACAGTTTTAGGCTACCAATACAAGTGAGGATAAAATGTCACCAAATAATACCATAAAAAGACTCGCACAAAAGGAAGACTAATCAATATAATTTTTGGTCATATAGTACACCAACCAACTGACAGACATCTGAACATCAATATGAAATACTAAGCACTGAAAGCGCTTTTCATATTAAGTGAGGACCCACTTCAACCACCACTAATGTGTAGCATCCACCTGATAATTTGACAGCAGCCATTTTTGTGCCAGTACACTCACCACACATTAGCAATTAGGTGGAAGTGGCGAGAGTGGCAATGGCAGTTTAGCCTGGACATTGGAATACACCCTGCTCTTTACAAAGGCTACCCAGGGATCTTTTATTACAACAGAGAGTCAGAACCTCAGTTTTACATCTCATCCAAAGGACAGTGCCGCTTTTATGGCACAGTGTCCACATCACTGCACTGGGATCCCCATTCAGACTAAAGGGTAAGCGCCCCCCTGCTGACCTCACCAATACCTCTTCCAGCAGCAACCCAAACTTTTTCTAGATGGTCTCCTGTCCAAGTACTGGCTGGTGCCCGAACATGCTTAGCTTCAGGTGGACAACCTCTTCTGAAGTGCATGTGGTATGGCTGCTGGATGGACATATTCTATAGAGAAAAATACTTTTCTAGATACGAAATTGCAAATAACGTAAATCAACGTAGGGCATAAACTGGAAACACGTTCACAAAATCCTGAGCTTGTGAATTAAAGATCTGCTTCTGTCCCCCAAGGACTCTTGGTCAGTGAATTGGATGGGCAGGTGGATCTTCATATCAAAAGCTCAGGCTCATGTGAATGACTTTCTTATTTATGTCCTGCACTGATTTTTCTGGAAGCCTGTATATAGTGAGATTTTATCAAAAACTTCAAGTGTTTTGTTTGTTCTGAGCATATGACTCGATTTTTTTCCTCTTGGATGTTTTTTGTTAGCAAAAAACAAAAAAAAAAAGTTGTCAGACTCCTGGCAGAATGGTGTCAGGATAACAACCTAACCCTAAATATTAGCAAAACTAAGGAGATGATTGTGGATTTCCGCAAACAGGCAATAGAGCACAGCCCCATCTACATCGGAGGTAAGGCTGTGGAGCGGGTCATCAGCTTTAGGTTCCTCGGAGTCACCCTTACTGATGACCTTAAATGGGCAAGTCACACTGCAGCAGTATTCAAGAAAGCCCAACAAAGCCTCTACTTCCTGAGGAGACTGAGTAAAGCCCGGATGTCCCCCACAACCCTGTGCAGATTCTACAGGTGTACTGTGGAATCCATCCTGACAGGATGCATCACATCCTGGTACAGCAACTGCTCAGTTTAGGACTGCAGAGCTCTGCAGCGTGTGGTGAACACAGCACAGCAGATCACGGGCAGGAGATCAGCTCCCTGCAATCCATAACATCCACACTACACGCTGTCTCAGGAAAGTGTACCATATCAGGTGGGACCCCAGCCACCGTGCACTGTCACTTTTCACCCTCCTCCCATCTGGGAAGCATTCGGACGCGAACCTCCAGGTTCAGGAACAGTTTCTACCCAACTGCAATCAGACTCATGAACAATCAGCAACCTTGTGTCACCTCCACTGCTACCTGCACATATACTTCTGCCACTGTCTCTATTTATTCCGAGGATTCTGGTTTTATTTATTTACTTATTTATATTCATTTATTTGTGTTTTTTTTTTTTTGTCTATGCTCACTGTCTGCAGAGGCACATGCAAGCAAGCATTTCATTGTACATGGTACTTGTACACAAGACAATAAAGAACTGAATTGAATTGAATTGAATTTGCCATTATACAGTGTTGTTCACTATAGACAGCTATTCTATCATAAAGGTTTTCATCTCTGATCTCTCCATGAACACATGAGATTAAAAAGTCTTCATTGGTCATCACTACAAAGCAAAAGGGGTAAGTAACATATAAAAAAATGTTTTGAATGGAGTATTCCTTTAATGCCGTGGTGTCACTATTGTTAAAAGTTTGGCAAACAGGATGTTTACATGGGATCAACATTTAGCCATTTTGTCCTTCTGACCTGTACAAGAAACTTACATAGGCTAAAATATATCAATGAATATGAAAGAACTTTGTGTTGTAATATTCTTTGGAACTTGCATAAGAATGCTACTCTCTTCTTGCTCTTGAGTATGAATAAATGCCCTCCATCTTAATACTGTAACCTGTTTTTATTCCAAACAGGGATACAGATGTGTTTGTATCCTTAGTGTTCAATCAAGTCCATTTCAACTGGACATACGACTTCAAGATGGGAGTGTGTCTGTGGTTGTCAGCACCCAACTGAGTTACTTGCAGGCAAGTGTGAGAAGGTCATTATGGGAATTATCAACTTCTATTCAAAGGCCATAATCCTCTCTGGTAAAAGAGTAGTTTGCTTCCTATAGATGGTGAGAAAACAGCTGGGAATATGAATTTGTTCATGAGACAGGGTGACAGCTATCAGTGCAGACCTATGGTATAAAGGAATTAAATTATAGCTTCTTTATAGGGTTACTAATGTCATATTAACAGAGTACAGTTAGCTTTTTCTTTACTAGTTACAGGGATCACTCATTCCCTGAGCATGAATATTTAGTGTTATTTCAGAAAAGAATCGGCTAAGCCAGTTTGTACTTCTATGTGTGTGTGTGTGAATGACACCTCCAACTGGACACATACCTGGCACAACCTAGTCGGGAAAACTATATTTCTCAGCTAGCCATGGAGCTCTTGTAAATTGCCACAGAGAAACTACAGACTCTTAACACACCCACACAATGAAGTTTGTTTTGGTCACCATTTTGTTTTCTTTTACTCAGTAGATCTTTATTCCTGTGAACAACTCATTTGTGGTTGAAGTATTCCTTCAATTTTTACACTGTTTGATGTCTTTTTAAAGCATTTTGAGATCATTTTCACTAGTGCTTTAAAAAAATGTGAAAAATACAGTAATAAACTATGATGTCCCATGGTAGTGGAAGGAATAAGGTTGCTCGAGTGTTTGTATGTGTCAGGTTAGGGAGATGGGGGAGTTCAATGGGCTGTGACAAGAAGGGAGACCTGTGCATTTTCTGTAAAATGATCTCCGATTTAACTGTTTGCCATATATACTCACGTTTAAGTTCTCCCACGGATAATTTGGGGCTTGATTTTACCTTATAATTTCTGGTATTTTATAATGTTGGTCGTATAAGTTGAATGCGGAAAACTCACGCTATTGGTCAAAGAGATTGTGATATACTAACGCCCACCTGAGAGAGTAACCACGGAGCACACTGCCATTTTTTTCTATGTATTGTGTCTACGTGACCACTCAGTAATACCCAAACTATTCCGAAGCGATGTTTGCATTGATTTGTGTTTCTTGTATCTCACACCCTCATACAATTTATCGTAAGAGCATCTCTTATCTATGATGGAGCTTCGATCAGAAGAAAATATGAAGCTGGTTTTAAATTAAAAGTTGTTGAAGTGGCAAAAGAAATTGGTAACTGTGCTACAACAAAATTCGATGTGTCTGAGAAACTGATACGAGATTGGAGGAGGCAAGAAGATGGAAAAAAAAATGTGTTGCATTTTTGAACAGGCATATAAGTCGGGGTCTGATTTTATGATCGATTTTTCGGGTTTCTAGACCCGACTTATACGCGAGTATATACGGTAATACAATTATATGGTCACTTACCTCATTTTTCATTTCTTGGTATTTTCTCAGAAGGTGTGGATATTTCTCCTTGCAATATTCCGTAAAGCGCTTTAGTTTTCGGAGTTCCCTTTCTAGCTCTTTCTTTTCCTTATTGAAAGAAGGAAGGCATATAAATGAGTCTCCATATCCAACTCATCTTTTGGTGTCATACAAAATTTCAGATATTCGCCATTGTGATGGGTGGCAGCCGGCACCATTATCTGACCGGGATGCCTCCGAAATGGAAGGACAGGGGGAGAGGACTTCTGAAGGGCGCTGTCTCCCCCGAACTCTTATTTGGCAGCCCCCCTGGGTTGCAACTGTGCCTCGGATTCCCGCAGGGCTGTATTGGAATTACTGTTTGTCAGCACAGCCCTGAAGGGTTCTGTGGATGCCGCCAGGGTGAGCTGTGGGAACTGTGGGAGCTACAGAGCCCTACTTTAGGCTTCAGCCACAACTGGGAGCAATTCCAGACTTCCCTAACAAACCACCTGGAGTTCTCCCAGGTGGGAATCCAAGGCGCCATTGCAACCTAGGGGGGCTGCCAAGTAAGAGTTTGGGGGAGACAGTGTCCTTCAGAAGTTCTCTCTCCTTGTCCTTCCATTTTAGAGGCATCCCAGCCAGGTAATGGCACCGGCTGCCACCCATCACATCATTTTACACTCCCATTGTTTTCTTCCCAATTACTACAAGGTGTATTATCCAGAAACAAAAAATAGAGGGTAAAGAATGTTTTATTTTGATTTGTAAATTTAAAAGAAAATCTACAATTAGTAACTGAGAACAGAGTTTACCAAATTTGTTCTCTCAATTTCAGCATGCAACCTTTTTATTTCCTGTTCTTGCTCATCAACTTGATCTCTTATGTGAACAACTTCATCATCAACTCTGAAACATAAAAAATAAAATATAAAATCAAGTTATTTTAAAACTTATTTTCGTTGGTTTCCAACAACAATCCAATGTCATAATGTTTATGTTCATTATTGGTTGTAAATTGTACAAATGTGACTAATGAAAGGCTGGTGTCCCATTGGGGACTTTTTGGGCCCATTTCAGTCAGGAATGGCTCTAGATATCCACAAGACTAGCTGTGAAAAAAATGTATAAAAAATGGATGAATATGAAAAATTAAGACCTAATGGTCCTTGTCATTTAGGCTCGAAAGGTATGTTGTTTTTCTTTTGTAACTATCTCTAGCAATGTTTTAAGAACAGATTATTTAACAACTGATTACACTTCATCATGGTTTGGTCTTCCTCCTTGTAATATTCAATCTGGGAGCACATGGAAAACCCAGAGAAATATACAAGGATCTCCAGATACCTTAGAATATCTTCTTGTTTCCCAAGCGTTAAATGGGGCACAGCCCAGCAAAATACTTTATGAACAGTTGGGACAGCAGAAGATGAACGATAAAAGAGCTACCAAATAAGGCTGGCCAAATAAAAGAGACACATAAGCCAATGATTCAGTTCTCCCCCAAGCTTCAACAGAGAAGGCAATCAACCAGTTAATAGATGTTATTAAAAAGGAGGCCCCTAACCCTGTCTTTTAGGATGGGGCATAAGAGACAGGGATTAACTATTTTATAGATTGCTGAAAAACAATTTTGTTTACTTTCTTTCGTCAGTTTAGAGAGAGTTTTACTATATTAACTGTAAAAAGTGCCAGTCAGACCAAAAAGAGAGGTTGATGATCAGGACAAAGAATGGAGTCATAAGACAAAGAGGGGTCAAAACTGTAAAACAAAAGAGAGAATCGTCAAAGCCAAAATGCAAACCGAAAATCAAAGTCAAAAAGCACAGTTTGTTTCAAAACCAGTAATCAACAGGAAATTCGGTATAAATGGGTCCATTCTTGGATACTGAGTGCCTGCTTGGGGAATCTTTATACCAGCACACCTAGCGACGTCACAAGTGGCGCAAACCTGGTGCATCATGGGTAGCTCTACAAAGTGATGGCCGATACCTATTGCCAAAACAAAATGGTATTGGAAAAGATATAAACTGAACTGAACTTCAAAGTGCCAGCTCTGATTAAAATTCTGATTACAGAATTGGATTCCTTCAGTATAAAAACTAGAAAACCAGTTTCTGAAAAAACAGAAAATTTTAAAAAGATCACTAATGATATTTACAAAGCTGGGGCCGTTGGTTGGATATGGACTTTATTCTCTTTTTGAAACTGAACGTTTGTGATCTGGTTGTCCAGCCTTTTCTCTTTTATCTATAAAAATAATAGAATTTTTTTTAAAAGAAATGTCTGGGACTTCACACTGATTAATCTTTTAGAGAGCTAGTGGAAATTAAGCATTTTATCTTATTTTGGAAAGATTCAAGCATAAGCTCATTCTCTGATTGGCTGTTATATCCAGCAGGGGTGATATTTTTAAGAGCTGCAACCATACTAAAGCCAATATACCCTGTATGAGGAGAAAGGGCATCTCAGCCAGAACGGGATGCCAGTCCAGTATCACAAGCAAATTGGCTGGAGTGACAAGGAAATAAATTTGCATCCAACCGATATACTATAACAAATGGACTGAAAAAAGCTGAGGATTGGGAGTGGTTCTATCTCCTATACACCAGGAGGCAGTGGTCCTTGTATGGGAACCCAATCGGGACACCCACAGGGGTGCTAAGGAGTTGGAGTCTGGAAGTGCAGCCCTGTCAGGGTCCCTGGGTATCAATAGAGGATGCTGTCGGATGAGACCCACCCTACTTTTTCTATGGCCCGGAAGTGCTTCCTCGAGGACACAGTGTGACGCCGGACACATACCCGAGTCCGCCTTAAAAGGAGCCCGCCGCCTCACATCAAGGAGTCAGAGTCGGGCGGTAGAGGAGGAGGAAGAACTGTGATTGTGTATTGTTATTGTGGCTGATTATTTTAGAAGAGAAGTGCCTTGTGAGAATAAAAGTCCTGTGTTTTATTCATATGACGTGTGTTGTATCGCTGTGTTTTGGGTTTCGGTATCACTGGTGCCCCCTTGTGGTCACAGTCCTTTCATAGTAATCAAGACAGACATAGTTAAACAAAGAAAATATGCTACAAAAGAAACAATATATCTAACTTGATTTTTAATCTCGCTTTCACACGCAATGATAAAAACAGCTGAAGGAAGCCTGATGAAGTGTGCAATTGTCTTCAGTGGGGTTTTTAATGATTGTATCTTCATTAAGAGTTGGAGGCATTTTCGTAGGTAAATCTTTAATCTGTTAATTTAGGCAGATGTAGCCTCAACAATACTGTGACAGTCTTCCATTCCTTCATAATAATCATTGACTTCAAAGTAGCCATTTACACTCTTTTCTGAATGCCTGTAGTCGTCCACTTACAGTTAGGTCCATAAATATTTGGACAGAGACAACTTTTTTCTAATTTTGGTTCTGTACATTACCACAATGAATTTTAAATGAAACAACTCAGATGCAGTTGAAGTGCAGACTTTCAGCTTTAATTCAGTGGGGTGAACAAAACGATTGCATAAAAATGTGAGGCAACTAAAGCATTTTTTAACACAATCCCTTCATTTCTGGGGCTCAAAAGTAATTGGACAATTGACTCAAAGGCTATTTCTTGGGCAGGTGTGGGCAAGTCCGTCGTTATGTCATTATCAATTAAGCAGATAAAAGGCCTGGAGTTGATTTGAGGTGTGGTGCTTGCATGTGGAAGATTTTGCTGTGAACAGACAACATGCGGTCAAAGGAGCTCTCCATGCAGGTGAAAGAAGCCATCCTTAAGCTGCGAAAACAGAAAAAACCCATCCGAGAAATTGCTACAATATTACGAGTGGCAAAATCTACAGTTTGGTACATCCTGATAAAGAAAGCAAGCACTGGTGAACTCAGCAACGCAAAAAGACCTGGATGTCCACGGAAGACAACAGTGGTGGATGATTGAAGAATCATTTCCATGGTGAAGAGAAACCCCTTCACAACAGCCAACCAAGTGAACAACACTCTCCATGGGGTAGGAGTATCGATATCCAAGTCTACCATAAAGAGAAAACTGCATGAAAGTAAATACAGAAGGTGCACTGCAAGGTGCAAGCCACTCATAAGCCTCAAGAATAGAAAGGCTAGATTGGACTTTGCTAAAGAACATCTAAAAAAGCCAGCACAGTTCTGGAAAAACATTCTTTGGACAGATGAAACCAAGATCAACCTCTACCAGAATGATGGCAAGAAAAAAGTATGGAGAAGGCGTGGAACAGCTCATTATCCAAAGCATACCACATCATCTGTAAAACACAGTGGAGGCAATGTGATGGCTTGGGCGTGCATGGCTGCCAGTGGCACTGGGACACTAGTATTTATTCATGATGTGACACAGGACAGAAGCAGTCGAATTAATTCTGAGGTGTTCAGAGACATACTTTCTGCTCAAATCCAGCTAAATGTAGTCAAATTGATTGGGTGACGTTTCATGATACAGATGGACAATGACCCAAAACATACAGCCAAAGCAACCCAGGAGTTTATTAAAGCAAAGAAGTGGAAAATTCTTGAATGGCCAAGTCAGTCACCTGATCTTAACCCAATTGAGTGTGCATTTCACTTGTTGAAGACTAAACTTCAGACAGAAAGGCCCACAAACAAACAGCAACTGAAAGCCGCTGCAGTAAAGGCCTGGCAGGTCATTAAAAAGGAGGAAACCCAGGATCTGGTCATGTCCATGAGTTTAAGATTTCACGCTGTCATTGCCAGCAAAGGGTTTTCAACCAAGTATTAGAAATGAATATTTTATTTCCAGTTATTTAATTTGTCCAATTACTTTTGAGCCCCTGAAATGAAGGGATTGTGTTAAAAGATGCTTTAGTTGCCTCACATTTTTATGCAATCGTTTTGTTCACCCCACTGAATTAAATCTGAAAGTCTGCACTTCAACTGCATCTGAGTTGTTTCATTTAAAATTCATTGTGGTAATGTACAGAACCAAAATTAGAAAAAAGTTGTCTCTGTCCAAATATTTATGGACCTAACTGTATAACCACATTCAGTTCCAATGGACCACTCGCAAGCTGATCTGGACGTAAGACGAACCGGTATATGTATTCACACCTGACCATATGTATAGGACTGTATAATAAGTCTCTTAAGTTATGTTTGTTTTTTATCATTTTTTGTCATCATTCTTAGCAGATTGCGCAGATTTTCTGTCTTTGTTTTTGTAAATTATTTTTTTATTTCATTAGTTTGTTTCATTATTACTGTTGCTCACATGGGTGCCGAACCTTTAACAGTTTCACAAATCCTTTCTTTGTGTTATATTTTGTCATCACTGTGAGCCTCTCCCAGTGTTCATTGTGTTAACTGTAAGAGGAGGAGTTGTACCAGTAGAGTTTGAGCACTCATATGTTTTATTTTAACATTTCAGCCTCTTAATAATAAACATTAACAGATAAAGGAGTTCAGTGTGGTTTCCTTACCCCTTTGTGCCGTTCGCAAGAAGCTGCTCATCGTGAGTCACAACGCAGAAGCTTCAGAGGTTAACCAGATTCAAAACCAGAGTGCAGCAGTACAACGTATGCCTCGAAAATACCGGTTACAATGGGAGAATTTAAAGTCATATGCAAACGCATTTGCTTTCTTTCTTCCTTCATAATGTTTGATCACCTTCATTTTTGTGTTGAAATAAAATGCCTTTTTTCCTGTAATTGTAAAACAAATGTAACTGAACACAGTCGAAATTGCTTCAGGTAATAAACTGAGATTGAGATGAATGAGTCATAGCATACAGAGCTGGTGTGACGAAAACTGTCATTTGCCCGTGTGATGCGGTAGCGGTCGTAAGTTGATTGGTCACTAGACTACGACTACCTGTAATGCTGTTTATGGATACTGGTGTTCCTCTGACTAGTTCAGCTCATTCAATAACCACTTCTTATATGGCTACCTGTATTGCACCCATTACACATGGTAACCTTCTTAAATTCCTTCTTTTACAATGCTCACAAGATTACAGCTGCTGGGAAAGATTCTTCTGCTTATGGCCTCATCTAATAAGTCTTATTTGTGTATTAGAGTGCAGTATATATAGCAGTTATAGCTAGAATGTCTGTGCATAGGCTTAACATCAATATATTTAAAGCCACCAGGATCAAAGATTACAATGTCACAAATTTTTAGTAGTTCTTTTCCAACTGTGAATACAGTTTCACACCATTGAGTGACCACAACAGGTATTTTCTACAAGTCAGGAGCTGAAACCTTGCGATTTAAGTGGCAAAGTATTATAAACACTGGGTCAAAAGTTGGTTTGTTTAGTGAAGTGTTTCACTTTAGGTAATATCTATAGGTTTTCCAATAGTTTGGAATATGTTAGGGTGTGCTGTTTGTGATTTCCCTAGGTTGCAGGTACTTTTTCTCTGTAACATTTTTGAAGGAAAATGATTTGGGTTACAGATTACAATATTTATTTCTCATTATCATTCTGATAATATTTTGAACAAATGATTCTGTCCTCAACTCTTGTAACATAGAGTCACAAACATAGCTAGAAGTGAGGCCTCCACAAAGCAGGCCAGGACCTTCACTGGCCAGACCAGAAGAGGCTAGCCCCATACCATCTAGCCCCCGAACTTCTACAATGTTTCCCCAAAAATAAGACAGAGTCTTATGAGATGCACTAGGGCTTATTTTCAGGGGATGTACAACAATACACATTTATCCAAATATAGTCATGTCATCATCGTCATAGCTCTCCACGTTCAAACCCTGAATTCCAGCTTGATCTTCTTGCTACATCAGCCACGTTTAGGATCCTCCAGGATCGAGGTGCGCGCTTCGATGTTTGATGAATGGTTCGATGTGGTGAAGCAAAATGCTGACATACAAATGCATTTGTGGTGCTTTTATATTCAAGCATCGCATATTCCCAATTGTAATGACACGATACATTTTAAAAGTCTCACATACCATCTTCTGTGCTGTCATTTTTTTTTTTTTGTACCTTTACAATACCGTCAGAATGTACGGCGGCATATTTGAGCCACAGAGAAAAAAAATAAGGACATAATTAAAATGGCTATTTTGTGATTAAAGTAAAAATTTTGGCTTTAACCTTGAAATGTCCACTTTAATCTCTTAGTTTACTTTATCATTAAAGCAGACCGTTGTAAACGTCCTCTTAAAACCGACCCAGTTGTTAAATCACTACGCGCTTCTGGGGCTTCCTCCTGTCCTGACAGCAGCAATAGATCACCACAGAGAACACATTAAATTTATGATATTCTAGCTCTCTGCACCTTTAGAATTCTTAGATTTATACTTGATATCACTTTCATGATGAAATGCATTAAAATATGTATGTTACATTTTGGCGGCACGGTGGCGAAGTGGGTAGCACTGCTGCCTCGCAGTTGGGAGACCTGGGGACCTGGGTTCGCTTCCCGGGTCCTCCCTGCGTGGAGTTTGCATGTTCTCCCCGTGTCTGCGTGGGTTTCCTCTGGGCGCTCCAGTTTCCTCCCACAATCCAAAGACATGCAGGTTAGGTGGATTGGCGATTCTAAATTGGCCCGTGGGTGTGTTTGTGTGTGTCCTGCGGTGGGTTGGCACCCTGCCTGGGATTGGTTCCTGCCTTGTGCCCTGTGTTGGCTGGGATTGGCTCCAGCAGACCCCCGTGACCCTGTGTTCGGATTCAGCGGGTTGGAAACTGGATGGATGGATGGATGTTACATTTTATAGATAAATTGTTAACTTTTTTTTAAATAATGAATACTGTTAATAGTTACACATATGGGGTGGCATGGTGGCAGAGCGGTAGCACCGCTGTCTCGCAGGGAGTCACGTTCCTTGTGATCCCTGCCTGGAGTTTGCATGTTTTCCTGGTGGGTTTCCACAGTGTGCTCTGTTTTCCTTCCAGAGACATGAAGGTTTGGTGATTTGATGAAGCCACAATGATGTAAGTGTATGTGTGTGCTTGTGTTCACCTTGCGATGAGCTGATACCCCGTGCAGAGATTTTGTTTCTGTTTTGTACCAATGCTGCAGGAATGGGCGCATCCCCGAATTGATGGATGTAATTATTAAACATTCTTTTCAGAGATATTGTGGCAAGGTGTCCTCAGAACTTAATGGATGTTTCGGGCACACGTATCACATTGCGTTAACTATAGACCTGGTCTTAGGCGCCTTACTTTTCAGCTGATGATCTTGACTAGGGCTTATTTTTGGGGTACAGCTTATATTACAGAGCAGCCTGAAAATCATGCTAGGGCTTATTTTCGGAGTAGGTCTTATTTTTGGGGAACCATCAGGCTTCAGCCTACACAGGCCTATTAATGGGGAGCTGGCCTTCAAAGTTCAAAAATGCCATAAAGTCTCAAATTTTACAAAAGAAAAATACCTTATAAAGGAGAGAAACCATTAAAACTCTGCCTTGTAACCAAAAAGGCAAAGAAAATCTTTATAAAAAGTGATCTTTACTCATAGAAGGCAAAAAATAAGCAAATGTAACAAAAAATGCTCAAAAGAGCAGAAATGAGTTGCCTAAATGGCAATCCAAAACTGATAAGTCCCAATAGACTTATCCAAAGGCAAAGATCAAGAGGTAGAAACAGAATACAGTGGAACCTCGAGATACGATCACCTCTGTATACGAGAAATTCAAAATACGAGGAAAGTATGAGCGAAAAATTCAGATCTAAATACGAGCATTGGCTCGCGTAACGAGCCAGGCTGTGGGTATAGCTCGCGGCTTAGCGAGGGGGCGTGGTAGCAGTAGCGAGCCTCAGGGCGATCTGTGGTGTCTGCATTTCTCACCTAAGTGCACAGGTGGGAAACTGCCCACATCCATGATTGTTCCTGTGGCTGATGGGCTGCAGCTGCCATGTCCTCCTCGCATATATAGAGAAGCGCGAGCCGGTTAAGAGGGAGAAGAAGTAAAAGAAAAGAGAGGAGAGAGAACGGAGGTTGCAGGAGGAGGCAGGAATCCGCAGCAGTAGGAAGTCGGTGCGGGAGAGCGAGCAAGTGCAGGCTTGCGTGTAGCTGAACAGTGAGCTGAACAGGCGAGCCAAACAGCTGAAGCAGGACGGTGTAGAGAAGGTCAGCTGCATTAAGTGTCTCGCCTGTTGCAGAGCCCGCATGGGAGAAGCAGGTGAGACGCTAACAGAGAAGAAGCACCGGGGATTGTCATCTGTTTTTTGAAGACTGCTTCCTGTTGACGTTTTAACCTCGTGTTAAAGGATTGTTATTCTTGTGTACTTTAAACCTCCACTTCACAACTGTTTTAAGGATTATTTATTTAAAGATTTATTGAATGCTCTACTGCACTTTGGACACCTGTTTTGATTCTTTTAATAATCAGTTATATTATTTACCAGTGTTATTTATTAAAGGTAGACTACAGTATATATAATTTATCAGTGTTATTTGTTAGGAAAATTGATTTTTATGTTAATATATTTGGGATGCGGAACGGATTAACTGGATTTCCATTATTTTCAATGGGGACGTTTGTTCTAGATACGAGAAATTCGCTATACAAGCTCAGTGCTGGAACGAATTAAACTCGTATCTAGAGGTTCCACTGTAATTTAGAAAACCCAAACGGAAATCAATACTTACAGTAAACTTCAAACAAGCTCAATCAGCCACTGCTAAATCCTTCTATTTGGCTGATACGTTAAGCCAGTGGGAGCACTCAGTGTCGCTAGCTTGAATCAGGAACATGGCAAAAGTGAGGCTGAGGCCTCCGAAAGATCCACATAAGCAGGCTAGGCTTCAATGACCTGCCGGAAATAGCATCACCCCAAACCAGGCAGCAAAAATACTACTACTATAGTAGACTATTACCATAATTGCCACTGATTTGTTTTGAAAAGTACTTTCTGTTCTAATTACTATATGAATCTTGATTGTAAAATTCTTTTAATTACTGCCTTTTAAGTTGCTGCATTGTGTGATAGAAGTATGAAAGGTATTATTTAATGCTAGCTGTGTTAATGAAAAAGTTTAAAAATATTGGAAATCCCTTGCCCTATGTGTGTCTTCAGTGCCTTTCCTCAGTGCCCTCATGTGTCTAAACCTCTCTTGATCAAGCACACTCCCGTTAAGACTGCTCCTCAGACTCAGATTTCAAGCCACCTTGCTTGCCTTCTGTCCTTCTTTAAACTTCTGGTCTTTGAAGATGAATCTCAGCATGGCTTCTACGCCTTTACTCCTTCTCCTGTGTCTCACACTCACACTTCCCCTTTTGATCACATCATTAAAGCCAAACTGTCCAATCACACCAAAGTCTAACTGACCAATTAGATTGCTCTAAGGGACCGGATAAACTCACAGACCTTGGAGTTTTATTATATCGTAGATTAAGATTTACAGAATGTTTCCTCATATATATGTCATTTGTTAATGTTTAAGTATTTTAAACAGCACTGCCACTCAGACAAACTTTTGTTTACAAGTTTTTTTCTGTTTTAAGACAAGTTACTGCTTTAATAGTGCCATCTTTTTTAGTTTGGAGCTAATTGGCAATCTATTTAGAAACAAATTCAATTACTTGCCCGAGTGCTTTAATTTCCACAAGCATAGAACTTACTAATTTAGAATACTGTGCGCACTTTCTCTAAAGATTTGCCTGCTAATGGACTCACATCGTTCTGTGGTACAGGTTCATCTCCATTAAAGCCTCCATCTCTTGAAAACTCATCTTCTCATAGTACCCCTCCTCCTTTTCCTCTGCCACGTCTTGTTTCTTCTCTTTCTCTTTCTCCTTCACTCTCTCGTCCCCTTTCACCTCATTGGACTCCTCCTTCTCAACAGATGCTTCAGCCTCTGCAGGTTGCTCTTGTTCACCACCATGCACCTCTTGTGCAGGTGCCTTGTCTTGTACACTAGGTGCTTCCTGTTTCTGAGACGCAGGTTTTTCAGCAGATGCCTCCTTCTTGCTTGTCCCGGCTTGTTCACTGTGACCTTTCTAAAACAAGGAAATAAGGGAGAAGCTTCCTCTACCACTACAACATGTGGCTAACCATTCTAGCAGGTGCAAAAATGAGAAGGAAGAAGAAATAAAGGAATGCTTTTAGGAATCAGGCAAACTACAAAGGCACGTGCAGCAACTGCCCATCTAACCATGCACTCCTCCAACTGTTCTTTTACCACTTTATCCAGCTCATGATCATGTAGATCTACTCTGCAGCATCAGGTGTCAGCCAACAACCAATCCAAGTTGGAGCGCCAGTCCATGACAGGGCACACTCACATATATAAACTCATGCCAGGCTGATTTGAGTCACAAGTCAAAAGTACTTAAACTCCATAGCTGCGAAGTAGCAATACTATGACAAGTGCTAGCATTCTGCCCCTACCTGTAAAGAAAGTTTTTATTTATTGACTAAACATTTGAAAATGTCTTGTTTACAGATGGATTCATTTCATCTGTACTTAGAAGTATGTAAATTATTAAAAACCTTTAGTTACATTATGCCTTTCAGGCCAAACATGATTTGGGGTTCCTAAAGTGATAATCTTTCATTTTTTTTATTATTATAATGTTCTGATAACTTGTAATCCCATAAATATCTAAATATCAACAAGGATATACTGTAAGGCTATACCTGATTTTTAACTTTAGCTCTTTGTAAATGCACATATTAGAACAATTTTAATAAGAATGGACCATTCAGTCCAACAAAGCTTTTCAATCCTTTTCACTTAATTTCTCCAAAATATTTTCAAGCTGAGGTCTGAAAGCCTCACTGCTACAGATTTGTGGTGTTCCCTTCTTCTTCATGAATCCTTGCTTTGCAAGGCCTACTGAGTTATTGTAAGTACCCCACCCAGATTACCCGATTATATGGTGCCCACCATAATGTCTGGGACAAAGGCACATTTTTCCTTGATTTACCCCACTGCTCCACAGTTTAAAAGTACAAATCAAATAATTCATAAATGATTAAAGTACATAATGCAAACTTTCATTTAAGGGGATTTGTATACATTTTGGTCACACCGTGTGGAAATTACACCACTTTTTCTATATTGTCCCCCCATTTCAGAGCACCAGAATGTTTGGGGCAGTTGGCGTGACAGATGTTTGTGATTACTCAGATATGTTTCGTTGCTTCATTATTGCAGCCATAAAATACCTGGACTTGCTTCTACCTTTTGGAGTCTGTAGTTCACATTGTTCAACGTGAGGATGAGAGCTGTGAAAATGAAAGTCAAAGAAGCCATTATGAGGCTGAAAAACAAGATTAGAACCATCACAATAACCTTAGGATCACCTAAATCAACTCTCTGGAATATCATTAAGAAGAAAGAATGCACTGGTGGGCTCAGTAATCACAAAGGGACTGGTAGGCCAAGGAAGACCTCCACTGCTGAGGACAGAAGAATCTTCACTATGATAAAGAAAAAGCAAACGCCTGACTGACAGATCAGAAAAAGTCTTCAGGAGGCAGAAATTTATGTGTCAGAGACTACAATCCGCAGAAGACTTCATGAACAGAAATAATGAGGCCACACTACACTAGTTAGCCATAAAAATTCAAGGGTCAGATTACAGTTTGAGAAAAATGACATGGCATTCTGGAAAAAGGTCTTGTGGACAGAGGAGACAGAGATGAACCTGTATCAGAGTGATGGCAAGAGCAAAGTGTGGAGATGAAAAGGAATTACCCGAGATCCAAAGCAAACCACCTCATCTGTTAAACATGGTGGTGGCAGATTTATGTCTTGGGCATGTATGGCTGTCACAAGTACTGGCAAACTAATCTTTATTGACGATGGAACTGCTGATGGCAGTTGCCCGATGAATTCTGAGGTGTATAGAAACGTCCGCTCAAGTTCTAGTAAATGCTTCCAAACTCATTGGATGGCGCTTTGTTCTACAACAAGATAATAATCCCAAACATACTACTAAGGCAACACAGCTAAAAAATGGAAGAATGGCCAAGCCAGTCACTCAATTTAAACCAAATTGAACATGCCTTCCATAGCCTGAACAGAAAACTTAAGGGGACAAGCCCCCAAATCAAGATGGCTACATTAGAGGCTTGGCAGATCATCACCAGAGAATATTTCCTAGTGATGTCTATGAATCACAAACTTCAAGCAGTCATTGCGTGCAAGGGACATGCAGCAAAGTGCTAAATATGAATGGTGTAATATAACTACCATTGCTATGTCCCAAATGGGGGGACCATATAAAAAAAAGTGTCATTTCTACACGGTGTGACCAAAATGTATGCAAAAAACCCTTAAATGAAAGTCTACAATGTGAACTTTAATAAAGCCTGAATTGTTTGATTAGTAATTTTAAACTGTGGAACAGAGGGATAAATAAAAGAAAAATGTGTTTTTGTCCCAAATAGGGTGGTCTAGCAGTAATAAGGAGGGAAGCATTAAGCTTAAGTGTGAATGAATTACACTGTAGTTAAAACTTATATTTCTCCTGAAGCTGGACTAGAAAGAGGAGTCCCACCTTTAAGGATCTGTGCAAGTCAAAGAGTTGTATGCACTAACTGGTCTAAGTGAGAAGCTCAGGAGATCATCAGACTTGTTATGTGTAGCTAAAGTCTGTGTTGTGACTATCCAGTTGTCTCTAACCTTTCATAAAGAATGTTTGAGGACTTGCACGTTTATTAAAATAAAATACTTTATGTTATGCATTTATTTGTTTATTGCACTTATGCTGGGTGGTGCAGTGGTAGCACTGCTGCCTCACAGCCTGAGTTTGTGTCTCTTGGTCCTCTCTGTGTCTATGTGGGTTTCTTCTGGGTGCTCTGGTTTCCTTCCACAGTCCAAAGACATGCAAGTTTGGTGAATCGTGGGTCCTAAATTGTACTTAGTGTGTGGTTGGGGTGTGTGTGTGTGTGTGTGAGCTCACCCTGAGATAGACTGGCACCTTGTCCAGAGTTTGTTCCTGCCTTGTGCACTGTGCTAGCTAGGATAGGCTCCAGCAGACCCCTGTGACCCTGTTCAGGACAAAGCATGTTAGGAAATGACTGACTGGACTGATGCCTTGAATGTTAGAAGGTACCTATGGTCAGCTCATTTTTAATACTTCCTTTTGAATCATGTTATTTGTCATATAAAATCAATGTTTCTTCTGACCTATCTGAAGTAGTCAGTCTTCCAAAGTAACCCAAAGGCCATAAATTCACATATACCTTGCCTAAATGCCTTCAAACTCAAAATTCCCCCACTTCAAACATAACACATTACCAAACAATCCATGTGTTAAGTCAACTAGAGGATCTACTTAATTTCCGTAAAAGCTTTTCTTCAAAATAATGATTAAGAAATAGTGATTAAAATGGAAATAAATCTATGTCATATTTTCAGTATGTCAAACATTTGCATGCACCAAGTTGACTGTCTCTTTAAAACAGCATGGATGACTCCAGAAATTGATGTAATTACTTTTATCCACTTCTGAGTTGCTAATTGCCATAATCAGTGTTTAGCTGGGACAACTGTGGCTGTATCTGGGAGCCAGCGCCTTCCTGAGGTCAACACATCGGGGAAATTAAAAAAAACTGAGTCAAGACTTTAGGAGGAAAATAGTGTATCTTCACAAGTCAAGTTCCTCCTCAGGGGACATCTCCAAAAGGTTCAAGGTACCACAGGCAACTGTACAATAAATTGTATGAAAATATAAAGAAGGTTACGACCATAAAGACTTTATATGTTGTTCAAGAAGAAGGTGCAACTAACCGGCATAAGCAAACTTTATTTCAAAAGGTTCAACAGAACCCCAACTACAGAAATGGTGAAAGAGTTGGATGCATCAGGAACAAAAGTGTCATCATCCACAATGAAGAAAGCACTTCATCATGGTCTGAAAGGTTACCAACCAAGGAGGAAACCATTACTCTAAAATCAACATAAAGAAGCTAGCATACAGTTTATAGTTACTCGCCAGGACAAAGACATGGCCTTTTTGGATGAGTGTTCTCTGGTCAGAAGAAACAATATTTGAACTGTTTAGCCATAATGGTGAGTGATATGAATGGAGGCCAAAGAGTAAGGCTCTTAACAGGGGTGGACTGGCCATTAGGGCGTTTCGGCAATGCCCAGTGGGCCGCGAACTCTGGTCTGCTCATGGGCCGGTCGTTTCATGAAATAAATTTTATGTACTGGTTACTGTTTGACATTAAAATTAATTTTCTAAACTACTAAACATTATCTGTCCAGTATATAGTCCTATATGATATACCGTATTACGTCATCAAGTTGTTTTAGTTCGTGACTTCGTGCCAGCAAAGCAGCGAGTCCAGATGGAGTATCGCCACGACTGCTGAAGGTCTGTGCGTCGGAGCTGGGGAGTCCTCTACAGCGCATCTTCAACCTGAGCCTGGAACAGGGGAGAGTCCCGAGGCTTTGGAAAACATCTTGCATCACCCCAGTCCCAAAGGTATCATGTCCTAGTGAGCTGAACGACTTCCGGCCTGTCGCCCTGACGTCACATGTGATGAAGGCCATGGAGAGGCTGCTGCTTCACCACCTTAGGCCACAGGTCCAACATGCCCTCGACCCTCTGCAGTTCGCATACCAGGAGAAGGTGGGAGCGGAGGATGCCATCATCTATATGCTACACCGATCCCTCTCCCACTTGTACAGAGGCAGTGGTGCTGTAAGAATTATGTTTCTAGACTTCTCTAGCGCCTTCAGCACCATCCAACCTCTGCTCCTTAGGGACAAGCTGACAGAGATGGGAGTAGATTCAAACCTAGTGGCATGGATCGTGGACTGTCTTACAAACAGACCTCAGTATGTGCGTCTCGGGAACTGCACGTCTGACATTGTGGTCAGCAACACAGGAGCACTGCAGGGGACTATACTTTCTCCGGTCCTGTTCAGCCTATATAGATCGGACTTCCAATACAACTTGGAGTCCTGCCACGTGCAAAAGTTCGCTGACGACACTGCTATCGTGGGCTGCATCAGGAGTGGGCAGGAGGAGGAGTATAGGAACTTAATCAAGGACTTTGTTAAATGGTGTGACTCAAACCACCTACACCTGAACACCAGCAAAACCAAAGAGCTGGTGGTGGATTTTAGGAGGCCCAGACCCCTCATAGACCCAGTGATCATCAAAGGTGACTGTGTGCAGATGGTGCAGACCTATAAATACCTGGGAGTGCAGCTGGATGATAAATTAGACTGGACTGCCAATACTGATTCTCTGTGCAAGAGAGGACAGAGCCGACTATACTTCCTTAGAAGACTGGCGTCCTTCAACATCTGCAATAAGATGCTGCAGATGTTCTATGAGATGGTTGTGGCGAGCACCCTCTTCTACGCAGTGGTGTGCTGGGGAGGCAGCATAAAGAAGAAGGACGCTTCACGCCTGGACAAACTGGTGAGGAAGGCAGGCTCTATTGTAGGCATGGAGCTGGACAGTTTGACATCCGTGGCAGAGCAACGGGCACTCAGCAGGCTCCTATCAATTATGGAGAATCCACTGCATCCACTAAACAGTATCATCTCCAGACAGAGGAGCAGCTTCAGCGACAGACTGCTGTCACTGTCCTGCTCCAATGACAGACTGAGGAGATCGTTCCTCCCCCAAACTATGCGACGCTTCAATTCCACCCGGGGGGTAAACGTTAACATTATTCAGTTATTGTCTGTTTTTTACCTGCATTTTAATTACTCTTTAATTTAATATTGTTTTTTGTATCAGTATGCTACTGCTGGAGTGTGTGAATTTCCCCTTGGGATTAATAAAGTATCTATCTATCTATCTATCTATCTATCTATCTATCTATCTATCTATCTATCTATCTATCTATCTATCTATCTATCTATCTAGTTGTCAGTACACAACGTTGCAGCGACAAATTTGGTCAAAACTGCCTTTTGCCGATTTCTGTTTCAATACTGCTACATTTTGGTTAGCATATACATTATTGCAATTTATTTTATCTCATATCTAGTATTTAAATTCTAATTAGTACTGATAATTAGTTTAGATTATATATTATGCACTTTATTGTTCTCTGGTCGTTGGCGTGAGCGATAATTAGTGGTTTTCAGCTGCGATTATTAGTATGATGAAATAAAGTTATAAAGCACAAAATAGGAATTTTTCATATTATGACGGAACATTTATAGTTAAGTTAATGGAACATTTCAGTCATGTGAGGTTTTCATTATAACTTCGGTTATAATTTATTCCATTGTAAATGAGTAGCTACTAGCCTACTAGGGTACTGGCACTTGGACATGACATTGACATTTGACATGTACTCTAATAATGTGTAAGCCGTATTACCAAATTTTTATTTTTCATTAAATTTTATTTCTAAGAATCATGTCGTCAAATTTGAAGTTGTGTGTAAACAACAGTGTACACATTAAGTTTGACAACAGTTTAGATAGAATTCATATCATAGGCTCATAGCAAATAGCGAGCCGCGTACTCATCCCAGATTTTAAGAAAATTATATAATGAATAATGGGCAGAGTGGGTCATCTCATCACCTCACTCGTTGAAGGATGCCCAGGCCAGTTTTGAGACCCAGTCCGCTCCTGGCTCTTAATTCAAAGAACACCACACCAACTGTGAAGCATGTATGGAGGCAGCATCATATTGTTGGGGTTTTGCTTAGAAAATGACTGGTGTGTAACCGGTGTTCACTGCATGTGCTGCACTGTTGCACTCTGGATTTGAATCTGCACTGTGGCTTGTGATGTGCCATATCATGCAAACTGCTCATGAAGGTGCCAGCCAACAACTCCAAATTCCTTCATCAGTTACCTTTTATTAACAGGCTGAAATGTTATGAAATAAAACAGACAATATGAATTTTCAAGCTCTTGCCATACAATTCCTCCTCTCAGAGTTATGCACAATGAACACTGGGAGAGGGTCACACTGATGATGTAACATAACTTGGGGAACAGATTAAGGAAATGCAATGGGAACACAACAGGAAAACATACAACATAATGAATAATAGCGGGATTTGGTGAAGCTCTAAGTGACAAAAATTACAATTTTAGACACACGTTACTGGTGCACTTAATAAAACAGATCACATCATGAAGAAGGAGCATTATCTGGAAATTCTGAAAACAACACTTTAAGGCATCAGCCAGAAAATGGGTCTTCCAGCAGGACAACAGCCTTCCAAAGTGGTAATGAAATGGTTTGCAGATAACAATGTGAAAGTATTGGAGTGGCCATCACAAAAGCCCTGACCTGATTCCCATGGAAAAATCTGTGGACTGAACTGAAGCACCATGTCTGAACAAGAGGGCCGAGGAACTGGACTTCAATACACCAGCTCTGTCAGGACGGATGGGACAAAATTCAGGCAAAATATTATGAGAAACCTGTAAAAGGCCCCCCGAAGTGCTTGTTTCAGGTTAAGCAATTTAAAGATAACACCACTGAGTACTAATTTGGTGTACAGCTTGTAAACCTTTGACCCACTTAAAATCTGACATGGTGAGTAAAAGCTGAGATAAATCTGTCTCTCAATCATTATTTTGAAGAAACTTGCGTTTACTCTTGGATTTTACCTGAAGAACTTGTCACAGTGTTCTACACCTGCATTCCTTGAAGAGCACTATACAAAAATCAACTGAATTTAACTGAATCTCACCATGAGGCACTCATCTGCAGAGGTCTTTAAAAAGGGTAAACCACAACAGCTACCATGCACTCTTAAAAATAAAGGTGTCAGAGTGATTCTTTAGAGTGATGCCATAGGGAACCATTTTTGATTCCCAAAAGACCCTTCCACATGAAGGTTCCAGAAAGAACCTTTATTTATTTCAATCCATAGTACTAGGGTGTTGTACCGTGTTAGCCATTATGAAAATAGTAACAAGTCATTATGGAACCTTTCGAGGTAACTAAGGCCCCTTCTTCAGAAGAAGGGGCCTGAGTTGCCTCGAAAGCTTGCATATTGTAATCTTTTTGGTTAGCCAATAAAAGGTGTTATTTTACTTGACTTGTCGCTATTTCGATCCATAACAGGCTCCGTACAGTAAATAACCATGAATAGATGGTAACAGATTTGTGAAATAACAATGGGTCATGATTTTAAAAGGACTCTACAATAACACAGTCTAAGTCCAGGTTTTCTTAATCTGTTAGGGTCCTGCTAGGTTGCTTACCATACATTCACGATTTCAGGTCTGTTTCAACGTATTAGGAAGTTTTTCAAAGTATAAAGAGCCAACTTCATATTCAAAGAACCCTTCCAAGACGGTAATGGTGTTTGGTCAAGCAATGGTTCTATGAAGAACCACACAACCCAGTAAAGAACTATAAAGTGCCATTAAAGTACCAGCATGTTTAAAAATGTTTTGATGAAGCACAGCTTGATATATTTAGCTTTAACTGGTTGTGCAATCTCCGAAACAAATGACACAAATCAAAATGTGTAATTAGCAAAAAAAAAAAAAAAAAAACAATAACCGGATATTACTGAAACAAAAACAGACAAGGACAAAGCCCTGATGAAAACATCATGCAGTGCTACCTCATAATTACTCTTGCTGACATCTTTTTTTTTCCAAATAATTTAAATGTTCAAGCAATCCTTTCTACTATCTTCTCAAGTTTCATGCCAGTAGGACCCACAGTATAACCTACTGTATTTATGTTCCGTCACTTACGTCATGTTCTAACTCTTGATATTTCTTAGACAGAGGTGGACATTTCTCCAGGCAGAAGTCTGCCAACTGTTTCAGGATATGAACTCTCCTCTCCAGCTCTTTTTTTTCCTTTTTTTAAAGAGAAAGAGAGAGAAACACACACAAATAAAAAAAAAACATTCATTGTTGTATTGACACATTGCCTGATGATAAACGTTGTCATGCAGTGACCTGTCCCCAGAAGAAATGCACAAACAGATGAAGATGAAGGTGTGTTTTCTTTGTATCTCGTCTGCATGGGAAACAATTAGACAGCAAAAGCCCCAGTATATCTACATGGGGTGTGAACAGTGAGATAAGGCATTGAAAGATGAAGGGTGTAACGTTCACAGGAGCAAACAGAAACAAGCGTGTTTGCATGGTATTAAGAACATCCCTTATTAAACTAACAGGTCATTCTGCTGTTACTATAGACAGAGGTATAACTGGCCACCGCTTCCTGCCAATTTGATCTGAGTCATTAGGAAACATGAATTGAAGACACAGTGACATGTGTGACTGTTAACATATTTTGTATTTATTTATTTCGGATCACATGACCCCTATTCTTGTGACTTGTGATACCAAAAAATTAGAGGTTATCTTCTGTATTGGAATATTTCTAAAAATGTGGTTGCTTCATGCTTGTTTTGCTACTTGTTTTATTTTAGCTTTACCTGCCTTTTCTCTCACATTTTCATTTTGTTTCTCTAGATGTTTGGGGTGGAGTGGTGGCTCTGAGGCTAAGGATCTGCGCTGGTATCCCGAAGGTTGCCGATTCGAATCCCCGTCTCTGCCAAAAGAGATCCTACTCTGCTGGGCCCTTGAGCAAGACCCTTAACCTGTAATTGCTCCAGGGGTGTTGTACAATGGCTGACCCTGCACTCTGACCCCAAGGGGTATGCAAAAACTAACAAATTCCTAATACAAGAAATTGTATAGGGTGAAATAAAGAACAAAAATAAATAAATAAATGTTTTGGTAACTACTTCAGGCTGAATTTTCGGCCATCCTTTTCTCTAAACCTTCAACTCCTGGTTGTTTTTCGACAATTCTTTTAAGAACAGATCTTTCTTCATGTCTAACAGTGAGAAAGGAAAGGTAGCTGCTATTTTGTGATAGTTATTAAAGGTTCAAGGGCATACAGACATTTTTTATGTATGCTTTATTTTATTTTCATATGACCCTCTGGGGGACAAAGCACAGGGAACAATTTTCAGATTAAGGGTCTTGCTCAAGGGCACAATAGAGTAGGATCTCTTCTGGCAGTAACAGAATTTGAACTGACAACCTCCCAGACACCCGTGCAGATCTTTAGCCTCAGAGCCACCACTCCGCCCTTTTTCTTGTATCAGTCTGATTTTAAATGTTTTAATGTATCTAATGAATACTCTTATTTTTATGTTTTTGAATAACTAGTGGTGTAACTTATAAAGTTTATCATTGATGCTAATAAGGGAATCATAACCTAAGATTTGCATTGGGTGTGACAAGGATGGATAGGATTAGAAATGAGTACATTAGAGGGTCAGCTCAAGTTGGACGGTTAGGAGACAAAGTCAGAGAGGCGAGATTGTGTTGGTTTGGACATGTGCAGAGGAGAGATGCTGAGCATATTGGGAGAAGGATGCTAAGGATAGAGCTGCCAGGCAAGAGATAAAGAGGAAGGCCTAAGAGAAGGTTTATGGATGTGGTGAGAGAGGACATGCAGGTGATGGGTGTAATAGAACAAGATGCAGAGGACAGAAAGATATGGAAGAAGATGATCCGCTGTGGCAACCATTAACGGGAGCAGCCGAAAGAAGAAGAAGAAGAAGAAGAAGAAGAACCTAAAACAGTCCCAGGGACCATATTGATACCATAATATCCTGATAATTGGATCATGAAACAATAAAATCCCATTTTTTAACTTTAAGACATGTAGTGTAGTGATTCAATTTTTCAATATATTGTAATTTATTGTTCCCTTTTGATTTGAACAACGTTAACAAGTTGAAATCTGTTACACCTAATAAGAAGAAACTCTAATTAAATTAATCCTAGTTATATTATGTTTTAATCATGGAGGTGTATCTTAAGTAACTCAGCAGTTTACTTTCATCTAGATACATTAACTAAAACACCATTAGGCAAATTTCTATTAATGGTACATTTTTGTAATAATGCAGAAACAGAAACCTCACCGCAATCCTCTTATCCAGTTCTTCTTGGACATGATATTTATCAAACTTTAACTCATTCAATTTATTCTCAGAGCAAAGAAGTGAAGACAATAATCTGAAATTACAAAGGCAAAAAACAACATTTTAAATACCCTCATTTCAGGATGTACAGTATAGCTACACTGGGAATTTAAAAAGGTCTAGGGAATCCTTAGCCCCCACCTGCCACACTTAAAATGTAGATATTTTATTTTCTTTTATATAGAATTTGATAAATCCTTGCCCAGGATACTTCAAATTCACCCATTCATGCATTTTCTGAACGTGTTTTTCCAGTACAGTGTCCCAGGAAGCTTGCAACAAAGGGGCAAGAGAGGAAATAACCCAAGAAGGGACATCAGTCCATCTTACACCCACTGTCACTAACCTGAACTCCTGATCAATAATGGTTCTTGTTTGTGTTGGTATGCCTTGGAGAAAACAACAGCCAGCTTTATTCTATATTAAAAAAAAACAACAATTCACACTGTTCCAGTGTGGTGCCAAGGCTTCACCCACTGCACTTGGGTCCCAATCAAGGTGGTTCGTCTTGTGGTGGGTGCGGCAACGCGCTATCAGCGCATGCTCCCAACCTCTTTTTCTATAACAAACAATATGCAAAGGTCCTTTAAAAGTGTCCTGTGTATAAATAGCTTAATATTCTCAAACCCACCTAATCTAATTCAGTGTTGCAAGGAGCCAAACCAATCCAAGAAACATTGGACAAAAGACAGAAAGCAGCCCTTGAGAGGGTACCAGTCCAATGCAAGGCCCATTCATAAATACATGGGGCCTCTTTATTGTGTGATTATCGACTCATTGAAGGTCTCACAGTGGGCCTTAAGGAAAAAACTGAAGAGTCTTGAGTTTTAGAGTCTTAAGTCAATAGGGTACAAGAAGATAACATTAAATAAATCCAAAATGACAGTTCCCAGCTGCAAACTGAACCTCTAAGACGAAAATGATTACGTCAGGAGCGAATAATGTGTCACAGGATGGAAAACTAGAATTACCACCCAAAACCACACATGTGTTTCTTTAAGAAATAAGCATACTGCATTTGTAGGTGAATTTTATGAACTTAATTATATCATGAATGTTAACTTGATAAGATTTCAGAACAGCATACATTTATGGAAGTAAAGAAACATTTCAGCTGAGAGTAATCTGTTTGTGCCTCGTCTGATATTAAGGCAGCCAAAGTGAGCTTAGCATATCCAGGGTGTGAGCGTCATTTTTGTTGCTACTTGGGGTCGACGAGCCATTTAATAAGGAATAGTTCACCAATGGGAGGGATTCTATTGAGAAAAGAGGCTGCTTGTAATGTTAATCGAGGACTGGATTTGATGGCATTTGATGGACTACTAAGGATAAAGGAGATATGACTGAATTAAATTAAAGCTAGAATGAAAAATGGTGAGGAAATACTAACTCAATGTCCTGGAGAATAAAATTGTCAGTTTTAAAACTGCAGGCTACTTATGATTTCATAGTTTGATTGAGCTTTTTCATTTTGCTCAATCAAACAATGATGACCTATGACAGTACTCATTTACAAAGGAATTTACAGGACCCGGCTGGCACAATGGTAGCTCTGCTGCCTCACAGTAAGGAGACCACGGTTTGCATTCCAGGTCCTCCCTGCGTGGAGATTGCACATTCACACTGTGTCTGAGTGGGATTCTTCTAGGTGCTCCGGTTTCCTCCCACAGGTTAGGTGACTTGGCAGTGCTAAATTAACCCGTGTGCATGTGTATGTACGTGTGTGTGTGTGTGCTTGTTCACCCTGCAATGGACTGATGCCATGTCCAGGGTTTATTCTGTCCTGCTGCACTGACAGACTGAGAAGATCGTTCCTCCCCCAATTCCACCCGGGGGGGTAAACGTTAACATCATACAAAGTTATTGTCTGTTTTTACCTGCATTGTTATCAATCTTTAATTTAATATTGTTTTTTGTATCAGTATGCTGCTGCTGGAGTATGTGAATTTCCCCTTGGGATTAATAAAGTATCTCTATCTATCTATCTATCTATCTATCTATCTATCTATCTATCTATCTATCTATCTATCTATCTATCTATCTATCTATCTATCTATCTATCTATCTATCTATCTATCTATCTATCTATCTATCTATCTATTCTTGCTTGTGTCCTATGCTATACAACTCCGACTCTGGATTAAGTGGTTTAGAAAATGACATGACATTTACAGGACCCGTAAGGCAATTTAACTACCGTAACTAATGTACAGGGGCAAATTATTTTGAAAGCATCCTCTTTTGTGGACTAATTCAATATATATTTTATAAGATGAGGGATGTAGACACTTGAAAATAGTACCATTTGTCTGTAAGATAAAGTGACATACCATCTTCCCACTTGGTTAGCATTTTGGAAGAAACACAATTACTGCTGAACTGTTACTCAAACCATGCAAAAAATCTTTAAGGATTAGCTTTAATTTTTTGTGACAATAAAGTTAACCTTAAATGTATTAATTGTATATCATTCCAAATACAGTTTAACCACCAAACGCCATTACTAGTTGATTGGATTATGTTTTTGTTTTTTATTTGTATTATTAAATTAGGCAATAGGCCAATGTTACAACACAATTCTGCTAATTATTTTGGCACGGCTTGTCCCAGTTGTACCACTGACAGCTATCACTTTGAAGGATGTTCATGTGAAATTCTCTCTTCCTGTGTATCCCATAGCATGACAAATCAGCATTATGGCATTTCCCAGTCCTCTGCAAACACACAAGTCGCTCCTGTGCATGTGCAGAAGCTGTAAACCAATTAGCACTCAGCTGATAGTACAAGAACCCTTACCCAGGAGGGAGGCCAATATAATGGAAGGACTGAGTGAGACAATGTTTGGATCCTGTGCCCCCTGATACACTAGATGGCAGCATCCTTGGGTACCACACAAGGGCATTCATGGACCTGTAGTCCTGTGGGGCAGGCCTGCTGGGTTCCTTGGGCTCTGCCTACTCTCTACTTTTCCGGGACTTCCATTTGACCTGGAAGTGCTTCCAAAGGGCTACACCCTAGTACTGGAAGTGCTTCCAGGTCATAGATAAAAGAAGCCGCTTGACCTCATCCAGGTGAGTTGGAGTCGGGAGGTAGAGAACAACACTTGCTTAGAGGAAGAGGAGAAGGGACAGAGAAAGAGTAAAATCTTTATTGTGTGGTGTGCTGTGATACACAGAGAATTCTAGAAGGGCCTATAAAGGTACTGGAATTAATAAAATCATTGTATTTAAATCTGTGACTGTATTAATTGTGTCTAGGGCTTGGGGCTCAGTGATGACCCCTATCTTTCACACTTTTTACAAGCTAAATACAACTCTAAGAAATTTGGAAATGAAATTCTGGTATGACTGATTGAAAAAAATATATGTGTTGTCATGGACGGCTGGGGTCCCGACACCTCTTCTCTGAGAGAACTGAGGGAGCAAGCCTGGTAAGGAGAGTACCTCCCCCAGAATGCTAGATGGCAGCCGCCCTGGGTTGCAGTGCTGCCTAGGACTCCCGCAGGGCTTCATGAGACTTGGAGTTTGGTGCTGCCCTGTTGGGATCCATGAGCACCACCACGGGGTGCTGCAGCTGCTGCTGAGACCTAGAGAGCAGCTCTTCAGCCACTCCCGGAAGTGCTGCTGGAAATGCGTCAACAAACACCTGGAGCACTTAAGGGTGGGCTATAAAAGGAGCCAGCAGCCACCACACCGAGAAGCTTGCCAAGGAGGAGTGGAGGAGAAAGAGAGAAAAAAGAAGGAAAAGAAGAAGAGTATTGTGTAGAGGTGTGTTTGTGCTTTGGGACTGTGTTGTGTACTTGTGAGAATGGGGAAGACGTTGCCCACAAGTGAAGAAACAAAAATAAAATCTGTGTGCTTTTATAAGTGTGCCTCTGTCTGTGTCAGGTTAGGTGGCTGGCATGCCCCCGTACAGTTGTCACAATATATACAATATATATATATATATATATATATATATATATATATATATCCATCCATCCATCCATCCATTTTCCAACCCGCTGAATCCGAACACAGGGTCACGGGGGTCTGCTGGAGCCAATCCCAGCCAACACAGGGCACAAGGCAGGAAACAATCCTGGGCAGGGTGCCAACCCACCGCAGATATATATATATATATATATATATATATATATATATATATATATATATATATATCCATCCATCCATCCATTTTCCAACCCGCTGAAATCGAACACAGGGTCACGGGGGTCTGCTGGAGCCAATCCCAGCCAACACAGGGCACAAGGCAGGAACCAATCCCGGGCAGGGTGCCAACCCACCACAGGACACACACAAACACACCAAGCACACACTAGGGCCAATTTAGAATCGCCAATCCACCTAACCTGCATGTCTTTGGACTGTGGGAGGAAACCGGAGCGCCCGGAGGAATATATATATATATATTGCATAGTTTACTGTCAAATAATGCAAAGAGTATGTGACACGTGTTTTGCCCTTAATTGGGCTCATCAGGCGTACACACACATTGCATAATGAGTTGGGAATTACATTTTTTTAGTTTGGTATATTTTGTTAATCCCCTGTAAGAGAAAACACACAAGATTCTCATAAAAGGTCTGGGGCACCCAAAGGCAAACCCAATATATTGAAATATGTGCAAAAGGCGCAAAAGAAAACGCGTGGTATAGCTCAATTTCCTGGAATATCTCCGTGAATTGTTCGAGACTGCCCCGAGATGGCAGTATCTCTGGCTTTTATGCTTTCTGGGAGGAAGAGGCCCATCAATCTTTCTTTCCACAGAGGGGAAAGAAGAAGAGATACCATTATAGAACACTGCCCTGGGTTAATATTGTCATCAAATAAGCCTATAAGCTGTTCCCCAAACACACCCGTGTGACACCCCAATCATAGGCCTTAACTGTAATGAAAGGGTTAAATAAATACACCTGCAGGTACTAATACAGCACAATTCGTATAAAACGATTCACACAATTAGTTGTAGGACCTGATTAAGTTGGCGATCAGACATCAGTTGACCATGTTTTAAAAATTAATAAATGTGTATAGTTAAAAATGTACTTGTGATCGGCTGGAGCAGAGCATATACAGAAGTGACAAGAAACGAACAGCAATATCCTATGAGACTGCTGTCCTATAATGTTACACCATGAATACACCAGGAGCACCCCATCAAGCAATGCCAGGCTCATCCTTAAAACTGACTTTCTGTCTTTGTTCACAGATTTTTAAAGAAGCCTTGATGGCTCTCTATGAGACAAGTAGTGACTTTCTGGGGCCACAGACATCTGCCCAACTGAATATCTGTGTTGTATGGGTTTCTCCATGTAGGCTACTTTCTTCACCTTCTGGCTTCACTGTGGAGAACCTGTAAGATTGCTAAAACCTGGAAAAATGTCATCTTAAGTTGATAAACGTTGATGTTATTAGAAGCAGGCCTTAGGAGTATTAACTTGAATGGTTTGAAATCTCAGTGTTTGCTCTGCAAGCCTGCATCCAGTGTTTGGAGTTCCATAACTAAATTGCAATGCCAGCTTAATTTTACAGAAGTGACGTCCTGATTATGTGTTTTTTAGACCTCTGCCTATACAAATCCTGTGAGGATGGAGGTTGAGATATGCAAAGTAAATCAAATACTACCTGTCAATAGTTTCATCTGTCACGAACATCATGGCCTTCATTGCCTCCAGGCTTCTGTTGGACTTTGTTGGCTTCTCCTCTTTCTTCTCTTGTTCATCGCCTTTTTCTGGCTCATCCTTACAGTAAGTGCAAACAGGATATGACTTTTGTCAGAGTTCAGCTCCCTTTCTTAAATTTATTAGCAGTTAAACAGTGTTTGCTACATGATGGGTGAGACCAAAGTTCTAACATAATTTGAGATGCACATTCAAAACAGTTAATTGTTTCATTAGTGTTTACCAGATTAATCAGATAAAGCAGCACAATATTTCTTTGCCTTAATGCATGATGTTTTCAGGGTTTATTTCAGCTAATTTCATTGGGGCTTTATCATCTGAATAAAGTTACTAGATGATATCTTTACATATTGTCATATGTGCGAGTAGGAGGCAGCTAAAGGACTTAAGTAATGGTAATACCACATCCGACCAGGGGACGACGGGGTGCACTGACTGTCTTTCTCAGTTCCCTGCAGACCTTTCCTGAGAAATCCTTCCAGGTTCCGGACGTCACTTCTGGTTTCGGGGCCTTCAATGACATCACTTCTGGTTTCGAGGCCTTCAATGACGTCACTTCTGGTTTTGGGACCTTCAATGACGTCACTTCTGGTTTCGGGGCCTTTTGATGACGACACTTCCTATATGGGCCTTTAAAGCCGCCATCTTACCACTAATGAATCAGTTCTGTTTTGGTCTTGTGAACAACTCTGTTCTTTTTAAAAAGCCTTTTGCAGCCAGGGATATAATATGGGTGGCTGCCCCAAACCTTTTCACAATGTCTGGTCTGTGTTTCTATCACAATATGCATGGCACATAAAAGATGTAAAGACACACAAGAAGCAAACAGCAATGACGGGGTGCCATTTCTGGAAATATGTAGGAATTGGGCTGTATTAGTAGTCTTTATTTATTGTTTTTAATGTGTCTCTTAAGAAAATTAAGAAACTCTTAAGTTATTGCTAAAACTGCCTTTTGATGGTGTAGACATTATTCTATATAAAATGTTTTTTAAAACATTGCCATAATATATGCCTGTCATTTAAATTAATAAAATAAATTGAAAGCTTAGCTTAATAACAACATTCAGTGAAACTGAGAATGTAATGATTATCTTTAAATAGGAATTTTTACCCACAATTCCTATTTACTGTATGCTTTTGTGGCCAAGTAATGCAATCTACCTATCCAAAAAATGCACAAGTGCTTTAGCGTGCCAAGAGAGAATCTCACAAATGGTGGTGAGCTACAGAGGGCAATATTTATTTGCTAAGTTTTAACACAAGTTTTAATATATAAGTTTTAATATATGTCCATTTGGAAGACAATCATAGTTTGGGTAAAATCAGCTTTTAACAATTCACTCAAGAGCTAAGGTCCTGTTGACATTTTGATTGTTTAATTTTATTTCGCCATGTCTGTCTCTTCTATGCTACATTTTGAGGATTATTATTATTGGCATCATCATCATTATTGTTCGTGTTATTGTTGGACTGTATAGGTCATCTTACGTTAAGACCGAACATTGCTAGTATGCAAAAATAATATAAAATATAATTGGGCATTCACTTTGAGTACAGGTGTTCATAGGTCTGTATTGTTTAAAAAAAAAATGTTGCGTCGCCCAGGGCTGTTTCTGGGCAACAGATTGTGCTGTGCATAGTGTGGACAGATCAGGCGCTGCTGAGATGTGCAACATAAACTTTCTTTGTGCTCTGTTCCAGTTTGGACAAATTTTTCTAAACAAATAAAGATAGGAATCTCTACATGTGCCTTCAGTAATGTGTCGTGACTACTAGAAGGCACCCTAGGTGCTTGCCTAGACCTTCTATGCCCAAAGCGGCCCTGCTTATTACACCCACACGTCACAACAGATTTAGACAAAAAATGAAAGGACATCATTTGCCTGCAAGTTTGTCTTATGAAGAACTCACATTTGGACAAAAATTTTTTACATCCTTAAAGAAATCCTAAACTTGTTCATGCACAAAATGGCAAAAAATGTTACCAGTGTTATACTTTCCTTTTTTACATGGTAAATGTGGTATATCCTAACTTGGGCAATGCTGAACATAGCTGAAATAGACAAACTCTTATTTTCATATCTTCATCTTTCAAAATACAAAGGTCTGCCCTTATTAATATACTGTATGTGCCTCTTTTATAGTATGACTATCTTCTATACCTTCTTCTTCTTCCTGTTTATTTATTCCCACTTCTATGAGGGGTTGATGTGTTTGAACAACCTTCTCCAAACATCTTAGTCCTGCACACATTCACCAATCAAGCCCTTTTCCTTCAGATCTTCTTTTACTTCATCCAGCCACCTCTTCTTTGGCCTCCGTCACCTTCTCTTCCCCTATACTTCCATTCCTATCACTCTTTTGCTCACACAATCATTGTCTCCCCTCATCACATGTCCATACCAAGTCAGTATACTTTCCTGTACTTTCTCAGATTCCACTTTTGTTATACCATTGATTGTCTTATTTCTTATTCTATCCTTTTTGTAACTCCACAAATCCATCTCAACATTCTCATTTCTGCCAAATTTAACTCTTTCTCCTACTCTTGCATTACTGCCCATATCTCAGCTCCAAACATCACTGCTGGTCTTAGCACCATCTTAAAATCCTTAATTTTAGCTTTCGCCTTAATTCTTCAACAATACAATACTGCTGATTCCTTCGTCCAATGGTTCTATCCACACTGCACTCTGTGGGTTATCTCCACATCTAGTTTTCTATCTTGGGCTAGCACTGATCGTAGATATTTAAATGTGTCCACACTTTTCAGTAGCACTCCCTGCAGGCTAACTTCTGAATACTGATCATCATTAAACCTCATATATTCCATCTTCATCCTATTTATCTTCAACCGTCTGTCTTTGAAAGTACTTCTTCATTCTTCCAACTTCCTCTCCACTTCCTCTTTTCTGGTGCTACACAACACAATATCATCAGCAAAAAGCATGCACTAGAGGGATTGGTCCTATCCCATAACTCAACACATCCATAACCAGAAGTAAGGACGTAAAGAAGATTCCTGGTGCAGACTTACTCTAACTGGGATCTTGTCTGTTACTTGTTGCTCTTAATCTGAATCCTCACTCCCTCATACATATACTGAACAATCCTCACATACTTCTCTGGTACTTCTTTCTCCTTTCTTGGACTCCTTTCTCCTTTCTATCATACGTTTTCTCCAAATCTAGAACACCATATGCAAACTTTTTGTTTTTCTTGAAGCTTTATTATGAGCTGTCTGAATGCCAATACAGCATCAGTTGTTCCTCCCATGGCATAAAACCAAACTGCTCCTCTCCTATGGTGGTCTCTTCCCTAAGCCTTATTTCTATACTTCTTACCTAAATTTTAATTGTGAATGACATCAGCTTTATCCCCTTTATAGTTTTCACAATCCTGAATCTTACCCATCTCCTTATAAATGGGTACAATCACACTGTTCCTTCACTCCTCTGGTATTCTCTCCTGTTCATAGATCTTCTGCATTAGATCCCACAATACATCTACTCCCTCTTCGCCTAAACTGTGACCCCTCTGCTGGTATTTCATCTAGTCCGGCTGCCTTTCCATTTTTCATTTTTTAGCACCTCCATTACTTCCTCCCTTCTCATTCTTGGTAGTAGCCCTTCATTTTGGATTTTTATTACTCTTGGATTTCTTCATTCAACAGTTTTTCAAAGTACCCCTTCCATCCACTCATCCCTCATCTGCTTTATCTGACAAAAATCCTTTCTGGCCTTGTTCATATCTTCACTATTCTAAAAATCATTCTCTGTCTCTCTCGTCTCCAATTATTCATATACCTCCTTGAAAGGCTGTGCCTTGGCACTTGCCTCTGGCCTCTTTGCCTCCTTGTTTGTCTGCCTATATGTATCTCTATCTTCCTCTCCCTGACTGGTACCATTTACTTCTTTGCCTCCTTTGTCTAACTTCTACACCATAATATTTAAAGGAGTATTTAACTTTTTATAGGTCATACCTTAATACTTGTAATTAACACATAGAAGGTCTTTTCAAATGTATCTATTTTTTTTAAATAAAAAAATCAGCAATTATGCTTCTGATCGATTTTGTTAAGTTAAACAGAAATGGTAACTACTGTTGCTTATTGTATTCCAGCATCATGCCAAGTTTACCATGTGCTCAAGAGATGGATATCATGATGGTGCACTAGTTAGCTCTATTTCAAGGCTCAGAGTCAATGGCAACCAGAATCAGTTAACAGTAAGAGCTACAAGGTAGGAGGGAACCATTTGCCATACCCCCATCAGAGTAATGAAGATCACCAAGTAACCTAAAAGTATTTCTTTGATCAAAAGCAGGAAATGCAAGAAGAAATACACAGAGAACATATGAATTCCACAAAGAAGGTACTCTAGCTAAGCACCAAGAGGCACCAAAAAATAATAATTAGAGAATTAATTAACAAATCTTTATCAAAAAGATAGTTTTTGGTCTGTTCAAAAACCAAGCTGTCTGCTGCAAAAAATAAAAGAAACACCGAGCTCACCATTGATGTCATGCTGATCAGTAGTTTACATCAGAAATGCCATAGCTGATAATATGTGAGTACATTTTTCCAGGTTTCTGCCTTATTCTGCTGCCAGTTACAGTTAGACAGAATTACCAGCTGTCCTCTGGCAGCGCATCTCATCAGGTATCTACCAATGATAATAAGGAGGGGGGCATCTTTTGGTTACTAGAATAAAGTGTCCTATGCTGTTGGAGGTGCTGCAAGTCAGTCCTTGACAGAATATTTTGAATACCTGAAAGCAAACGATACTGTAATCAAAAAATTAGATTCCTTTGTTAATTAAAATTTTATTGACTTGGCAACATTTTTGATCACCTTTTATATGTTTGACTGCATATTATCTTATTAACCCTTTAATCACTTTTGATACTTGAATGTTATCCACTTGTTTATGTAAATATATATATATAGTCATACATGTTCACCAGAGTCACCTAAGATACTGTATGTGGTACCACCCTGGGAGAAGAGGGGGTGCTGTCACTAACAGTCTAGTCTTTTTTCCCTCAGAGCCAGACGAGCCCTGCCCTTCCTGGTCGGCCCAGTTTGAAAAGGAGACGCTCCTGGAAGGTGGCATCTCATTTGGACCTGAGAGCTCAACTAACAGGGACAACACCAGACCAGCAGAATGCACAGTAGAGCGAAATAGGAGGCGATTAGCCGCCTGTTTATTGTAGTGCCATTGAGTACATGTTTTCATTTATTTTTTTGTTTAGTTAAACTATTTTTGGACTCACCCTGCTTCATCACTTGCCCTATATGTTTATATATTGTCACAGACAGCTGAGGTCCTTGCCCTGCCAGAACGCCTCTTCAGTGAGAGGACCGGGGGAGCAAGTGTGGACAGCACAGTACTTCCCACAGGATGCTAGATGGCAGCCCCCATGGGTTGCAGTGGTGCTTCGGACTCCTCCAGGGCTTTATAGAAGATGGAGTTATCTACAGCCCTGTTGGGATCTGCCAGGGGGTGCTGCAGCTGCTCCTCCTGAGCGCGTGTGGCCGGTTCCTCCGCCACACCCGGAAGTGCAGCCGGAAGTGGGGCAACAAGCACCTGTAATATTTCTGGGTGATCTATATAAGGGGCCAGCAGTTGGGAGGAGGGAGTCGAAGCTTTCCGAGGAGGAGTAAAGAAAAAAGAGGTGTGTTAAGGTGTGTTGTTTGTGCATTGGGACTGTGTTGTGTGCCTGTGGGAAACAGGGAAGATGTTGACAACAGGTGAAGAAAAAAGAAAATAAAAACATTTGTGTTTTTATAAGTGTGTCTCCTACATCTGTTTGTGTCGGGTTAAGCGCTGGTATAGCATCATTTTCACTATATATATATATATATATATACACACAGTATGTACTGTACATATATGAAATAGAAAATAAATATAATAGAATGAGTGTAATATATATATACACACACATATATATAGAGAGAAAGACTTATACTTTTTGCAGTTATTGGAAATGCCAATATCATTTGTGTTTTGTAGAGCAGAAGTTGCTAATATTTAGTTCTAGTGGGCCACAGGGGCTGCAGGGTTTTGATCCAACCCAATTTTTATAATTGGAAGCCAATTAGTGCTGCTGAAACAATGACATTTCTGCACTTCATTTTCATTAACTCACTTATTAAGTTTCCCAAAACTTGATTGATTCTTTTGTCTTGAATAGCTGCATTTATTGCTTCTAATTCTGATTTTCTTAACCAGATGCCCATTAACAATGGGATGCAAGTGACAAAAATGACCATCAGCTCACTATAAAAAGTTGTCCCAATTCATAACCATGTTTCTGTTCATCATGCTTTACTATAATATTAGGAAAGAAAAAAAGTGAAAGACAGAAAACTGCGGAAGTACTCTGAGGCAGAAATCATTGAGATGATATCCTCAGAAAGAAAATAATCTGCCATATTAGAATGACTTGACAATGCAGAGTGAGATCACTAACAGGCTGTAAAATTCAATAACAAGTTCCATTATCATCAAAGAATTGAGTTGGAACAGAAATATGCAGCCACTGTGGTCCCCTGTGACTGAATCTGAGGACCCCTTTTTGCAGAGAATTGTCATTTATTTATGTAACATTTATGTAGTGATTTACTTACTGTACATCCCTGAACTACATAAGCTGAATAAGAAAATGTATGGAGGGATAAATTGATTTACCAATTGAAATCTCTCCTTGTGGTTTCAGATAACAAAGAAGTTCAATACTACATTGTATTATTAATACAATATACAACATATCTTTACTCCCCTCTCCCCTTGAATGACATGTTCACATTTAGTAAACAAAAAGAAAACACATCAGGTTTAAGGTCTACAATTGTTTCTCTGATTGAAAAGTAAAACCTACACATTTCATGAACTAGCTGGATATATCATGTGTATTAAATGTTAAAATTTATAATTTCAGATAGTATACCTTGCTAATATGAAGCAGATGGTTCTGCAGGCTTCTTCTATTTATAATAACTATGACAACAATGACAACAACAATAATTATAACATTAATAACAATTATATAGTGCTTTCTTAATCTACTAAAAGCACTTTACATAGGCAACAGTGAACCACTTCAGCCATCTATAATAAGTAGCATCCACCTGGATGATGTAATGGCGGCCATTCTTGCCCCAGTACTCTCTCCACATATTACCTATTAGGTGGTGAAGGGGTCAGACAGATAGTTAGCCAGTAAGGGGAAGAAGATGATTAGGGGTCAGAATAACCAGGCTGAGGTGGGACATCAGGAAACACTCTATTTCTTTTTGAAAAATGCCCAGCTGGCTTTATTGGCCAAAGAGATTGATGACCTGCTTTATGTCTCATCCAAAGGATGGTGCTAATTGTAACAGCACCATGTATCTGTCACTGCACTGGGGCAGTGGGTTCCACACACAGTCCACAGGATAAGCATCTTCTGCTGGCCTCACCAACACCTGTTTCATGAAGAATAGCCAATGAGATAGACCATCACATTTGAACAGTAATTAAGTGTGGGTTTTCTGTCTAAAGTAATTGTCAAAAATATAGTTAGTGGATGAGGATCTCTTGAAATTGTAAAGGGCAATGACACCAATTAGAGCCTGAATGTAGGACAAAGTGAAAATAAACGACTAAGGCTTAGTCCATACCAGCACAGATACAATTGAAAAATGTTTCCATCCACATTAGCATTTTCATATAATTTGCTAAACAATTGACAGGCACTTCCTGCCTTGTGCCCTGTGTTGGCTGGGATTGGCTCCAGCAGACCCCCCGTGACCCTGTGTTCGGATTCAGCGGGTTGGAAAATGGATGGATGGATGGAAAAAACACACACACACACAATGGGGGTTTGTCTGGACAGATGACGACATTCCAGTGTTTTTAAAGGTTACAAATGAGCATAAGGTTGGAAAGTATAGACTGGGAGCCCAGCCACAATAAACATGGAGTAATATTCAAATGTTTCACAATGCAATATCCTCTGGCTGCTGCAGAGGAGATATGAAATGACAACCCCCATAGTAAAGAAAAGATCACAAAGTGAATTATCACAAGAAAGCCAACGGCAATGTCTGAGCACATGACAACCACATGTTTTTTCCCCAATCTGTACTGCTGCCTGAGACCCAGGGTTTACAAAGGTATACACTTTATAGAGCATTTGCAAAAAAAAAAAAAGAGTAGATTTCAATGATTAAAAAAGCCATTTCAGTGTGGATGGAAGTACAACGCAAATATTTATTTTCTAAATTTTATTTATCTGTGCCAGTGTGGACAAGATATAAGGAAGACTAGCGCTTAGTATCACCTTTTAAAGTTGGAGTCTAATAGATTTTAGAAAGTCTGGATCTAGAATGATGTATGTGGTCTTCAATTTTAATTTGGATATGTCCATGTCTAGCACACATTCTAAAGGAATTCATGATTGGAAAACTAAGATCTTCCCTCTGTAACTGGTCCTGTATGAGTGAATGTGGGTATGTAAGTAAATACTGCGCTACATAAGAAAGGTCTTAAGAAAGTCGCCAGCCAACTGCTGAACAGTTACAGGTTAAGCAGGATACTAATTTATAGATAGATAGATAGATAGATAGATAGATAGATAGATAGATAGATAGATAGATAGATAGATAGATAGATAGATACTTTATTAATCCCATGTTGTTTGAAATACTGTGATAATCTGTAGTTTTAAGAAACTAGTCTTATATGAGATAGCATTGGAAACAGAACCTGTCATTTAGATATAATAAAAAGTGGAAGTTAGCCTTAAATAAAATACTCTAAGCCTCAAAATCTAACACAGCTCATAATTTTACATTGCATACACCACTTTTAGGGCTCAGGTTATCCAAAACATATCTCATTCAAGACCTACTTCTAACAAATGCCCTCTGTCACCTATTTCAATTGGCAACAGTTGGCAACAGCAGACTTACAAGATGCACTCATTTATAGTATTGCTGCATACATGATTTAAGGCTCTAAAACATGTGTTGGCATCTGTATACTGAATATGGTGCGTCTCGAATGAAGTTTGCAGCAAATAATAAAAAAAGATAGATAGATAGATAGATAGATAGATAGATAGATAGATAGATAGATAGATAGATAGATAGATAGAAATTGCATTAATCAAGTGAGGAAATTGAATCTAGTTTTTATAAGTAGATTTAGTGTGGCACAGTAGCACAGACATTGACAATGTTGCTCTGGGATCAAATTCTATCCCCGAGGCTGTCAGTGTAGTTTATTGGTTCACCTTGTCTCAGAAGGAGTTTAGCTCCTTGCTCTGCTGTTTTTCCCAAATTATAAAGACAAGTCTAAATTTGACTTGTATGAGTGACTGGTATGAGCCTTTACTCCCAGTACTGCACTCCCTGTGTTGGGGACCTTGATAAAAAAGGTTACATAATGGATGAATGAAAAGGCATTTATAACATTTAAAGTGTTTGACATGTGTCTCTTACAGTGCAGAGATAAATTAACTTTTGCAAATAAAAATGACACTTCAGCCAGAATTATTGACTGTCTTCTTCAGCTCACTTGATAAAGTTGCTTGTGTGTGGATATTATAGCAGGGATGGAAGTATGAGATGGACTAGAGACCAGCGTCAATAGGGGATGAATGGCAGAATGTGCTTCAACCAAACTGTTTAAGTTACAATGGTGTCAAAACAAGGGATGATCTTGGCTTAAAACAACACATTGCAGACAGGAAGAATGTCATGGTAATCTGCTAGAAGCAGTTCTGAGCTTTTGCTGACCTAAAAAAAAAACTTTGATCTCGTTCCTCAACATGGGATATATTGGAGTTTGAGAAAGAAGAATGTAATTAAACAGTATGTAACCAAATGATCGGAGTGGTGGCTCTGAGGCTAAGGATCTGCACTGGCAATCGAAAGTTTGCCAGTTCGAATCCTGTAAATGCCAATAGGGACTCTGCTCTGTTGGGCCCTTGAGCTAGGCCCTTAACCTACAATTGCTGAGCACTTTGAGTAGTGAGAAAAGCGCTATATAAATGCAAAGAATTATTATTATTATTAAAGTACTTGGAGATTGAGGTGCAGTGCATGCTGGGGAAGTTGAAACATTCAGTTGAACATTTATTTAATCTATTTAATATGTTTGCTTACTTAGCTGGGGATTTTAGAGAATTAACCTTGAGCTTTCTGATAACAATGTCTAAAGCATTCACTGTGCTGAGAAACAGTAACAGATAATGTCCACCTGCTCTGGTACTGGTGTGTGTGTGTTTTCTACTGTTTGGGAGATATCTGTTACTGGAGAAGCTAAGCTGCTTTTTAAAATCTTCCAAAGAGTAATTGATCTCTCTTTCTCTCTATATATATCTTCATTTTGTTTAAGAACACATAACACGCAAAAAACAAGACAGAAGTGGAGTGGTCATCAGTGTCTTATTACTTCTACTTGGACTGAATAAAGACTTAAAGGACTCAAGTTGCGTTATTCTCTGTATCTCCATATATCTGCTGTTAATGGTTTTAATGCAAATAAATATTATTTTTAAATAAAAGGTTAAAAGTCAATGCCTTTGACTAATTATTACTAACAAGCTAAAAAGTTACATTGTCCATGCTTTGTCTAGTTGTGGTCCCTTACTGTAAGTGCACTTGAGGATGCTCAGGTGAAGCTCTCTATTGGTGGTTTAACTGGTTTGAAGGAAAGGTTTGGAAATCAAAAAAACTCCCAGTCAGCAATCAGCCTGCCATTAGACATCCTTAGATTTAAATGTGCAGGGGTATGATACAGACTGCAAGACAGGTAAGAGATTACAGGTAACAGATGCATACAGTAGCTGGTTTTGACAGTTCACCCTGTTCCCCACTATGAAAAGATCCTAAGAGGTTAGTTGGTACCTTTTCTATTAGGTGATCTGATACTACAATAAATACCATGTATGATAAGGCTACTACATGTGTTACATATGAAAGTTGGGTGATAAATGAGTTTAATGTCAAGGCAGGTGTAGTCAAGGTTTACAACTCAGTCCTCTACTCTTCATTATGGTGGTGAGTGCCATGAAAGACCTACGATGGGATATAAGGTACACAGATGACTTTGTAAATGCAGCAGATTCAGATGATGAACTTTACATCCAGACAGTACAGACGCTATTAAGAAGACTAATAGGATGTTAAGTTACATACCACGGTGTGCAGAGTACAAGTCAAGGGAAGTTATGGTTTTCAGGTTCAGTCCTGGGGTCTCCGGTGGCTTCATGTTTTTACCCCAACCAATTTGTTCTCTTAATTGAACTCCTACCTTAATTAACCAAGCCATTATTTCCCAGTTTCAATGTTTTTTGCATCCATCCAGAAATTACAAATTGCTTATGCTATGCTTTTACTGAATGAAGCAGGAATTTATGTGTGCTTCATGAGTAAGAGCTCATTCTTTTTCCTTTTAATTTTTTTTTAATTTGCTGTTTATTTAGACAATTATTTACTAGTAAGCACACAAATGGGTAACAATGAAGTAGCTGCTTCTTTCAGAGTCATTTGTGCTGGTGTCTGCTCTGCTCATCATTCATTGTCGGTATTCAGATCAACTAAGAAAGTAAACTCCACAGAAAAGGTGAATTTTAAAAAGTAACAAAACAAAACAAAGCATTTGAAGATATAGAATACATACAAATATTTCTTAATTTCTCCGTAAGTGTAAATCTGACACTGCTCAGGTTTTCTAAATGAAAAATACAAGTAAAAAAAGGGTCAGCTAATTAAACAATCGGGTCAGGGTGGGGAACATATAACATGTTGCTGGACCCACCATATGTCAAAAAAACTTGGGATCCTGGTGGACAATCCCCCAGGCAGACACGCAGTCCAGTCCCACCTTCTGGAAATGAGCCTTTATCTGCTGCAGCCAGGTGTTACATGGACATCCCCTTGGCCTGGTCTAGCCACTCGGGTCCTCAAGAAGGAGGATCCTGCGAGCCAGATCACCCTCAGGGAATCGTGCCACATGACAGTGTGATCAATTAAATGTAACAATGCCTGACTGACTGAGAAACTGTTTGTAACAAAAATCCTGCTGCCACAGGGAGCACCAAAACTGAACGTGAGACCCACGCTTATCTTAAATTCACCTGTTTGTTGCCTGGTACAAATCTTGTAATCGATATTTAACCCACTTCCTATTGTCCAAATGACTTGAAAGTTTGAACACTTACTCACTTCTGATGACAATACATGAATCAATAATAAGTTTCACTAATTGATCAATTAATCCATGTTAATTAAGAAATTAAATTTTCATATGAAGAATAGTTAAAGATTTCACCAACAGATGTTACTAGTAATGGATAGAAATATTAAAGGAAGTGCTAAAATATTGATTACAAAATTATACTAAAACAAACCCAAGACTAAAAAGTTGAAAATAATATATATATATATATATATATATATATATATATAAATACTTTTTAAAAAACACGCTTATATTAAGTTAAAAAGTGTACTAAAAAGTAAAAAATAAGTCTCTCATACATCACTCGTAAAATAAAAGCGTGGGGGGTTTTGGTAAGATTTTTTACTTTTTAGTACACTTTTTAACTTAATATAAGCGTGGTTTTTAAAAAGTATTTTTTATATACTGTATATATTTCACTCTAACCACATGATAAGCTTTAAAGAGCCACCTGCACCTATCACACAATTCTTATTGCCAGGCATGCATGCTTCCATTTTTCAACAGTACCAACCCATATGCCTGATATATGCACCACTGCTTGACCAGCTTTGTTTTTTGATAAATCTCAGATAGTTTAGGTCTGAGATATGCTAGAATTTCAAGTAGCTCTGTGTTATCCACTTCATGGACCATTGCCTTCCCAGAGTAGCTATTGAATAATGCCTAGCCGAATGCATCTAAGATACCATTTAGCACGTGTATGGCTACACCATATGAGCAGACGCTTGGATCTTTACCACTACTAACAAGTCCATATAAAACTCTTTCAAACAAATAAATGGTACCATATATAAACATGACAATACATTTGGAAAGTTTCTAGGGTGTGTTCTATACAACGATTTTAATGCAAATGACGCCTTTTTTTTTAAATACTATTTTTTATTTTGTCTGCTTGTAAATAAATAAATTATTTTTAACTTTTTGATAATTCAACCTGTGTCCTGAAATCAGGCTTCAAATGGTTAGACACTTAGCCAAATATATTCTAGCTTTACTGCATGGTTTCATAAAGTAGAATCTTGCAGTAATTCATTAGCATCTCAGCTAGGCAACTTTCTACGTAAAATGCAGATGAAGAGAACTGCAATGAATACAGAGGCTGAATTTCAACAAAATTTGGAAAAAAAATGTAAAAAGACTAAAACTCTGCTAATTTAATTATACCATCTATCTATTATAAAAAGAAATCCTGTCCCCTGTCCTGACAGTCTACGATACGTGATCTTTCTCAGAAGATAATTTAAAGACCCGCGAGACGAAAGAGACCTGCCACGGTGCGTCTCACGGGAACATAGAACGAGAGTCTTGCAAGACACACCCTACTTACAAGCAATATCAGAAAAAACAAATCAGTAGTGTAAAGGCAGTCATGCAGCACACACAGCTCCAGGGCTCTCAGTGCATATAACGTGTATAAGGTCAATACGGTAGAAATGAAACGTCGACGATTAAACGAAGAAGAAAGAAAAGTGCTGAGAAAAGAGACTCAAAAGTGTTGGACAGAAAAAAGAGCAAAAAAGAATAATCGAGGTGCAAATTCAGAAAATAAGGAAAGTAATTATCAGCCCGGAACAAGAGGAATTGAAAAAAAGCACGTCCAATCCCGCTCTTAAATAAATGACAGTGAGTAAAATGACAAAGTAGAACTTCATAGAGATGTTTACAAACGTTGACGCTAAACACATGCAGAGCAGGTTAGAGACTATGAAACCAGGGAAATTAGAAAGGCTCAAAAAAAAAAAAAAAAAAACCTTGGCGCTATACACATGTGGAGAAAGTTAAAGGATATGAAAGTAGGAAAATTAGAAAATATAAAAAAGTAAAGATCGCAGTAGCGCAAGCAAACAAACTGCCTCATTTAACTATGCACCAGTCTAACTTTGGTTTTGCACAATAATTACTACACTATTGCACCTTAACACTTAATTCTACTTTATTTACATAATTATACTTATTTATTATGTTCTACTATACTGTTATCTTTCGATTTATGACTTTTTTGTTAATCTAACTGATATTCTTCTAACTTTGCACAGTTTTTAATAAGCCGATCAGGATGCATTTCACTGCATGTTGTCCTGTATAACTATGCATGTGACAAATACAAAATCTTGAGAATTTCAAAAACGGAGTTTGCCGCACATGCATTTATTGGTTACTTTGTTAATGTATATATATTTATCTGTCTGCTTATTTAAAAACCTAAATTTACCCCAGGAGTCAAAAATGTTCTGTCTAGCCCTTGTACAAAAACCAAGACAAAAGCTGGGGTATCACCTTGGTAACCTCATGTACTTTTGGAACTGTGAGAGGAAAACAGCACGACTTTACAGACAGGAGTCCAATGCAGAACTCTACTTACTTTGTTACTTTGTAAAAAAAAAATTATTAAATGCTGATGATGTAGATCATTTTGTCTGGGCTGAAATTCCAAACAGAGAAACCTATCCTGACCTCATTAAAAAGATTCAGCATATTGGGACTTGCAAGATTACAAATACTGTTTTTACAGAAGTTCTGAAATAAAAGTGAAACCAATGAAATAGCAATAATTCAAAGAAAAAACAATCTTAAAAGTGTGTATCCGAAAAACCAAATACGGGGGTTGGCGAGCGAAGCCCCCTAGTATTATTAAAAAATAAACAAGAATCATGCCTGGATATTGCAGTCTGTAAAGCAATCATACAGTGTCAAATCAAAGTAACCTCAAGTCAAAATAGTGTCACTATAGACATTGCTTAAAAAGAATATTAGTGAAAGGACCACAGCTTCAGACTTGGATTCACATACCAGCTCAGTAACTATCTTAGATTACATCAGATAAACTTTATTAATCCCATGGGGAAATTCATATGTGTGTGGAGTTTGCATTGTCTCATCATAGTTTCATACATATCTTCCCCATTGTTGTAAGATTAAGTTTTTTTTTTTTTTTAAAATTGTCTGGGTGTTGGCACCCTGCCCTGGATTGGTTCCCTGCCTTGTGCCCTGTGTTGGCTGGGATTGGCTCCAGCAGACCCCCGTGACCCTGTGTTCGGATTCAGCGGGTTTGAAAATGGATGGATGGATGGATGCCTGGGTGTGAGTGGCTTGTCCTGTGATGGCCTGGCATTCACTGCTTGTACTCAGGTGTTGCCATGATAAGCTTCTTCTCCATTTATTGAATATTGACCATAGTATCTCTTCCTAGGCACGTGCCTGAACCTGATCTTTTAATATACTGTACACTACACTATTTTATTTTGCTTTTAAAGGGTAAAGGCTGGTTAGCTGTCCCTGCAGAAGTTGCTATCACTTGGATAACTCAACGGTTGTGGTGAATGCCCTGTGCAGTTCTGCTCCCTGTTCTGCACCAACAAGCAATAGTGAAACTCCCTTTTAAGTGTTTCAGTAGTCTAAGTGACTATTCTGTTGGTCTCATGGCAAGATAGCCATAAACAAATTCTACAAACAATACATTTTGATAAACAAATTCTAAAAACAATACATTTTGAGAAAAAAATAGAAAAGTGAAGGGTATGTACACTATACAAAATGCTAAAATATGAAAAGGAGACAACAGTTATTGACAATTATCTGACTTAATAAAAGGATATACTGTATCTCTGTATACTTATCTGTGTGTCGCTCCAGTTGCTACATCTATGTCATTCCAGCGGACAGCACATCACAAACATTAACGCTGCTTTTACAAATTCCGCACCAAATGACATATAACTGTGACATGCGTTTTTTTTTTTGTTATTCCAGTATATGGCAAATCAGAGACATTTGTTTTAATGCATTTTATTACAACAAATGTTTGTGATGTGCCATCTGTTGAAATGACAAACGCAATGCATTATTATCACTACATGCATTACAAAATAGATTACAATACATGGTGCACTGCAAGCATTAGCAATGAGGTCTATGTTAATTACTTACAACTTATCCCACCTTAGACAGGTAGCACAGCTAAGTATATTTATATAAAGTGACAGCTTTAACCACAAACCGTTTCACTTGCCGTAATTTTAACTTTTAAATTTTAAGGTGGATAACGGACTACAGAACTAGAAGGGATCCATTTCCAATGTATACAGTAGTGGCCAAAAATTCTGGCAGGGACACAAATGTTGTGTTTTGTAAAAATTTTTGTGGTAGCATTTCACATTGTTTTTATATTATTGTGTGTGATCAGATGCATATTAATTCATTGCAAAGAGCTTTTTATAGCATAAAAAATTAACATTATCACAAAAAAACATTTTCACTTATTTTGGCCCTGGCACAAAATAATCCGCTAAAAGTGTCTAGCAAGCGCCAGGACCATCTCCTCCTGAGAAGTCAGCTATAGAATCGTGTTGCAACCAGTGCAGAGCTTGCTCAGTATTGGCAGCAGGTGGGTGTGACTGCATCTGCATGCACAGTGAGAGAAACACTTTTGGACAATGGGCTTGTGTCAAGAAGGGCAGCAAAGAAGCCACTTACTTCCAAAATAAACATCAAGAACAGACTGAAACTCTGCAGGATGTACAAGGATTGGGCAGCTAAAGACTGGTGTAGTTATTTTTTCAGATAAACCCTCCTTCTGACATTTGGAACATCTGGAAAATCGATTGTCCTGAGCAGGAAAAGGTAAATGCTACCATAAGTTCTGAGTTGTGCCAACAGTGAAGCATCCCGAGACAATCCACGTGTGTAGTTACTTCTCATCCAAGGGAGTGGGCCCACTCCCAATACTGCCCAAGAACACTGTCATAAATAAAGAATGGTATCAAAACGTCCTCCAACAGCAACTTCTCCCAACAATCCAGGTGCAATTTGGTGATGATCCGTTTATTTTACAGTATGATGGAGCACCATGTCACAAGGCCAAAGTGATAATGAGGTGGCTCAGAGGTCGTAACACTGAAAGTTTGGACCTGTGACCAGGAAACACCCCAGATTTTAATCTCATTGAGAACCTGTGGTCAATTCTCAAAATGTGGGTGGACAAGAAGAAGCCCACAAATTGTGATCAACTCCAAGCACTAAAAAGGCAAGAATGGATCACCATCAGCCAGGATTTGGCTCAGAGGATGATATCCAGAATGCCACAGCGAAATGCAGAAGTTATGAAGAACGGTCAACCCTGTAAAAATTGACTCTTTACATAAATTTGATGTATTTGCCAATAAAAGCCATTGAAACTTATGAAATTTTTATAATTGTTCTTCAGTATACCATAGAAATATGTAAAAAAAAAAAAAAAAAAAAAAAATACCTGAAAATGCCGAAGCAGCAAAGTTTGCAAAACACAACATTTGTGTCACTGCCAAAAATTCTGGCCACTACTGTACTTGTATTCTAAATTTGCATCACATTAATTACACTGCAGTTTGGGTTTCTTTGCCAAGTGGATGCTCATGATTTAGGACAGGGCAGACAGGAAAAAAGGACAGAGGAGGGAGGAAGCAACAAATAAAAGGGTCTACACTGAAGACAAGTGAGACTCATAGACAGAAGGAAATAGTGGATGCCTTGAAACTCGTTTTAGGTAAAAACAAATGAGAAAAATCAACAACATGTACACAACACATCTCAGTAGTGAATTCACACATATAATCTCACCAATACAAAGAACTCCATTTCTCTGGCAAATATTTTGTGTTTCAATATATTACATTTAAACATTACCTATGATGAGAAGTGTGAAATTTATTTTAAATGAAGATGTTTCAGATATAGCTAACTGATCAAAGTATTTTGCCTTTTAGTAACTGCAGGCAGAATGGCAAAGTTTTATTGTTTAAGCTTCATGGTGTTCATGTCGTTGTAGCTGGTGATTTTCCATTCACCTTTCCACCAAACCCCTCACTACTGCCACAGTGATAAAATCCTACAAGTTCAGCAACAACTGCTGCCAAAGAATTATTTAGTGTGACTGAAATGCACGAAAATTGCATGGATAGAGATAAAATACATTGCAACTACAATAATTTTACAAAACCTATTCTGAGTGTATACAGTATATCAAAAGAGAAGACACAATGAAGTCTTCATTCATCTCTTAATTTTCTACAAATGTTCTCCCTGTTTAGGCCTTTTAAAAGTAGCGATACTGCAATGCATCTATTTAGTGTATTGGAAAAGCATTTACATTGAGAAAATGAGGACATACTGTATAATGATACATGTAAAACATAAAAAATGAATCATTATTTATAAGCAAATTCCTCACTGACAAAAAAACAACTTTATGTAGTAAAATTGTTAAAAGTAAAAAATGAAAAACATACTGAGGCTTTCAATATTGCAATAAGGTATATATATATATTCACAGAATATTATTTTTACATTGATAAAGACAGTTTTTACATGTATGAAGACAGTTACGTTTTCAATCAAAATGTGTATTTCTTACATCATAGTCATTTAACCAGATTGAATGTGTAGGTAAAAACGGGTTTCATAATACAAGTTTATTCAAAAAAAAAAAAGGGAAAACACTGCTGTTTGAAAATTATTAATATTAGACCATTTTTTGTTGGGCTAATTACAACTACTACATTTATTCAATAAATATGGCACATCTAAATCTATCTTAGAATTTGGTCAAGCTGAATAAATTAAAAATAATGTTTGTGTGACTCCATTTAAATAATTCCTGTGCCTGAGATTTTAACTTATAATTTTACTGTTTTTTTTTTTAAACAAACTAGTCAAGAGGCACTTCATTTTTAAGACAAAGTGTGTAGAGCATGAAAACTGAAGTGTACACACATTTATAGTTATCAGCATTTAGCATTATGGGCTGCGTTTAATTGTCGAAGTTCCTGCTCCAGGCTAGGTGCCTCTTTCAAGTCTTCCTTCAGAGATTCTGCAATCTCAAGCTTTTTGAAATCTCCTTCCTTGACAAGTTTACGAATCAACATAGAACAGTAATCTTTTAATGAATATACTGAAAGATAAAAAAAAAGTCATTCTATATTAAAATCTACTCACAAAGAAAAAGTCACTGTACCACATTGCAAAAAAATACCCTTTTTCTTCTACTTACCTGGACTGGTGATGACAACCTGTCGGAAAACAGTTTCTCCATCTTCATCTACTGGTGGCTCAGGAAAGTACACATCCTCCAGATTTACAAGAAGTTTGGCATCATTTACTGCATTCCGAAAAACCCAAGGGTGAGCTAAAATACCAAAAATGTTGAAAGTATACAAAATTATAAAAATAATTTAGGACATAACACAGAAACAAAAAGAACATTGGCATAAAAGATTGTTTCTGACTGTTTAAGAATTACATTCCAAAACATCTAGTCACAAGACATATGTTTAAAAAATGACAATATACTTGTTTATAAGAAAGTTCAACCAAAAAAAATTTAAAAAACCAGTGAAGAAATCTTTTACATTTTTACACTGTGTATACTGGATATGTATATGGAGCAATACGTCAAGCTAGATGTTTATCTGTGTTTTGGACAAAATAATTTTTAAATACGCTGTGTGTGCAAAAGAAGAAAATACATGGTTCACTAAAAATATTACGGAGTGATAGGTATTTTTCCTTCTGTTTGTTTAAGAAGTCTATTGTTAAATCAGGGTTGTTTATAAAGGCTTGATAGATAGTTTTTTTTACCAAGCTTCTTTTATACTTGGTAGAAAACAGCAACATAGATTAATCAGCACAAATGGAGCCAAAATATATGGTACACACTATTAATTAGGGTTCGCTTCCCCAGTCCTCCCTGCGTGGAGTTTGCATGTTCTCACGTGTCTGCGTGGGTTTCCTCCGGGTGCTTCAGTTTCCTCCCACAGTCCAAAGACATGCAGGTTAAGTGCATTGGCGATCCTAAATTGTCCCTAGTGTGTGCTTGGTGTGTGGGTGTGTGCCCTGCGGTGGGCTGGCACCCTGCCCGGGATTTATTCCTGCCTTGCACCCTGTGCTGGCTGGGATTGGCTCTGGCAGACCCCCGTAACCCTGTGTTAGGATATAGCGGGTTGGAAAATGACTGACTATCGTTTATTAATTATAAACGATAATTTGCTTAAACAGAATGCGTGAAAAAATATTGTTACATGAAAAACCATGCTCCATTTTAAGCAATATAAAAATGTAAATTTGACAAACAAGAGGAGACCATTCAGTCTATCAAGCTTATTTGTTTAGCTAATAGCTAACTTGTCCCAATATCTCATCCAGATACTTCTTAAAAGATGTCAAGGTTTCTTCTTTAACTACATTTCCCAGTATTTTGTTACAGATTCCCACAACTCTTTATGCTAAAAAAATGTGCTTCCTGATTTCATAAATACACTTCTCTAAATTATAATATGGGTTATACTCACAAATTACAACAGTCTTTATTACCTCCACTGAGAATTGAGAAATTCTCTCATGAACCTGTCTTCCATTTTAATTTAACAGATTAAGTTATAACACCTGCCTAAATGCCACATATCTGAATGTTCCCTATCTGATTAGCTTAATGTCACCGAAATTCATAAACTATCATTAATACACAAAACTCATATTTGTATGTTTTTTAGCCCTGTGGTTTTTGCAAACATTGCAAATGGTAACATTCTGTTGGATGCCTACATATCTAAATCAGTATATTAACATACATTTTAAAATTATCAATCTCATCCAAACCCCTCTAAACCAGTGGTTTCCAACCTCAATTCTGAAGGACATTCTGTTTTCAATTGTTTTTACATTTACCGAATCATTTCGACGACCGTTTGATCTACCGTTTAGTCTTTATTATTTCTTTTAATTCAGTATTGTAATTCCGTAGAAAAAATGTTAAATGAATACAAAACTAACAAAACAGAGTTAAGAACTTAAAACTATGGGAAAAACACGGATATTTCTAACGTAAATAAATTCGACTTGAGGTAAAATGACCACTGACTGTTAAATTGGTTGAGGTAAAAACCTGCAGCCACCGTGATGCCTGTAGGACTGAGGCAGGAAACCACCGCTGATAATACTTCTGCAGTCAAAGACGGTGCTCCACCCACTGATAAATTTGATTGGTTTTATGACTGTCATAGCTAACCAATCGCGATACGCTTATTTGATTACCAAATAAGAAAGTTACCTGCACAATGTTAATACAAAAAAACGACTAAACATATTTGTAGTACGGTTTATTCAACAACAATATAAGTCCCTGGTTTAATTGTTCAGTTAAAAGTAACGCTCATTCGCTATTGTGTGCATAGTCATCGTAAAATTAAAAACACAATCTGGCTTCGTTATGCCACCTAAACATTTCTTCCATCGATACAGTGCAGCTTTACTCACTCACGTAGGTGTTCATCCGAAGGTGCTTTCCAGGGCTAATGTCGCCGTAACATACTGGATTGCCATTAAAATCCAGCCACCAGGCTCTAGCTACTTCTCCAGCTTGGTTGCAAAACTCAACATAAGTTGGAATGTCGGAGTGTAAAGATCTGGGAATGAGTACTTCCGCTCTTACAGCCGCCATATCGGCGACAAGCGTAGCTAAGCGCACCTCACAGCTTCCCTTCAACCCTAGTGTCCGCCCCGCCCACCGCGAGCTGCACAGTCGCCAGGCTGCCGCCTGATGGCACGCGCTCGCCGTCGACGCCACACAAGGAGCTCCGTGTGAAAGCAACGAGAGGTAAGCCGAGCCGCTTTGTTATAGATGCAAGAAAATGCAAGATACATTTATTGTCATTGTACAATACAATGAAGTATCGTTTGGAGCAAGCCTAAGATCTCTTAGATAAAATTATGTAAGAATAGATAAACTAAGTAAACATTAAACTATGGAAAGCACAGTTACTATTAACAGTTGCAAATAGAGTAAAAGTAAAGTAAGCATAAATAAATGAATAATAAATGAAGTCACAGTGAAGATTACAGTCAGAAGGTGCACATGGGTGATGTGTAAGTGTGTGACTGTGGGGTTGATACAGATGATCATTTCATCAGTGGGTCTTTAAGTTATAGATAGGGGCAGTGATCACTGTGGAGATGACAGTCAAGTCATACAAGTTCAGTATCAAGTTCAGGATGCAGTTGGTTTTAAGTAGTATTCAGAACACCCTGGATATTTTTTAATTCTTAAAAGCGTTTCTAAACAGTTTAAAGCACCCGCTTTGAAAACATAGCTTCATTTAAAGTTTTGGGAGCCCAATCCAGGTACTTAACATAGCTTGAAATATACAGTAAGTAATTTGCAGGTTATTTATTTATCCTTTTTTTTTTCTTTTTGTGAGACATATCAAAGTCACCTTTGCCTCTGGCGTTGTTTCAATACTTGCATTTAGTAGTAAGTGAAGGATTGAGAATTTTACACTTCAAAGTGTTTGGATGATATCCTTAGAATGGAAAAAAAAAATCTAGGATATGAGAATGACTTGACATAGCAGAGTTAAAGCACTAACAAGCCATGAAATGTAATTATTGGCAAGAATTGTTTTATAATTAAGCAACTGGGTTGGAACAAAAACCTGCGGCCGCTGTGGCCCTCCAGGAATGACTTTACCCACCCCTGGTCTAGGAAAAGCTTGTGTTGCTGCTGGAAGAGGTGGTGGTGAAGCCACCAGCAGGTACTTTCCCTGTAGTCTGTGTATAAATCTCATTGATTGATTAGCTATCTGTTTCACCTCTTCACCACCTAATAGCTAATGTGTGGTGAGCATACTCGCACAAGAATGGCTGCTGCCGCATCATCCAGTTGGATGCAGCACTGTCTATGTAAATCACTCTGAATAGGTTAAAAAAGCACTATTTAAGTTTTATTAACCTTAAAGTGATTTTTTTCCTTGCTGTTTTTATTTCTAAATGGGGAAAAAATCCTGCAAAAACTTGTACATGTACCTGCTAAAGGTTTATTGTAATTTTGAACTCTATGATTTGACATAATAAATCACTTACAATGGATTAATGTGAAATGCCAACTTTTAAAAATGATTTAATATACAGTGTAAGGGCTTCTCACAAAGACTTAGTATTGTGTAATATACTTACCGGTATGTTAGACATTACATAAAAGGGCATATAATTATGACACAAATTTTAACAGAATATTATTCTGTTAAACAACTGTTTAATAATTGTGTTTTTTCACATATCCACAAAATCAAATAATACTGTAGTTAGAATGCACCCTACAGTGCATACATTTTTACTTATCAATAAAATTTGCTTTATTTTCACCCTAAGTGTAAACAGTATAAACAATATAGATTCAGGTTTGGAGACAAGTTTTCTTTAATATTTTTTTCTTTTTCATCTATAAAATGCTTGTTAGTTAGGAAAAACAAAACAGTCAATAGTGAAATATAAGGTAAAGCAAACATAGGAAAATAAAGGAAATAAAGTTACAATGCTATGTCAATAATACAATATCAGCATTTAGAAATAAATAAGAATAATGTGAACCACATTGATAACTCTGAATTAAATTTTCTGTAGCACTGCAAAACTCACCAATAAATATAATTAGAAACAACCAGCAGTGTACTATTCACTAGTGACAAATACAACACAATTTAAAAAAGTCACACAAAATGATTTGCAACTAAAACATAATACTGAAACAGCTAGAGAAAAATACCATTCAGAATATTCAGATTTTTTGCTTTTTAAATACCAGTCAGTACTACAGGATACTATTAAGATGTGACAGTGGGTTCTTCCCCGACGACATTGTATTTACTCAATGCTACATCACATGTTACTGCAGAATGACAAGGCATGGAAGAAATTGCGAGAAGCATAATTGAAATGCAAAAACAACTGCTCAAATTTCTTAAAAGCAATATAAACAGCCCCAGCAGCCACTAACAGTATGTTGAAATAAAGAGTGTTTGGCAATTAAATGCTGATACTAAAGAAGCTTCTCTAATATTGACAAGGAGATCTTTTTACAGTTTTGAAACCATTTACACAACTAAAGGCTTTGCCTCCTTTAACAGTTTATGTGTTAAAAGAGAATTTTTAAATCATCTTACAACATAACCAGTGATCTAATTAATCCATTTAAGAACTGGAGTTATATGTGTTTACCTCTTAGTTGTAGTTGTGAGTCTTGTAACCAGATTTTTAATTAACTGAAGAGTAGTAAGTGAATGGCTTGAAGAGTGTGTTCATGAAGTGCTGAATTATAATAGTCAATCCTTCTTGAAGTGAATGAATTAACTACTTTTGGATATTAAGAAACTGTTCTAATTTCTCAGTATTGCTCAGTAGGGAAAATACCAGGTTTTAGAAAGTATGGGAATATCTCAACCAAAACTTAAGTCTATGTTAAAACTGTACTGCCTTAGCATAAAGGCAGAGGAGAGATAAAGTGTTTACTAATAAATGTCAATCTGAAAGTGCTAACAGTAAAGCTGGGTCACAGCATAGGCAAGCCTACCTGCTTTTTTAACCCTATTCTTCCCCATCACCGAAAATGTAGCAATTAAGGATCACAAAATAGTGTAGATCATTTATCAAAAAGTCAAGTAAATGGGTTGTAACCAGAAAATCAATAAGAGAATTTTTAAGTACCAAAGTTTTAAATACCAAATATCAACTACGACACATGAATAAAAACTCTCTAGGAAATTTTCAGTCTTGGATGAATCAGACTCTGTTGCACTGGTTTATAAAGCAAAGCATTAATTACATCATGTGGAGTAACATCTGGGAAAATGCTCCTAAACACTAACAAAATGGTCTATGCACTTCAGACTCCCAAAAATGTAAAAGAGAATGCAGAAAAAATATTATTCTCATAAAAATGTTTTTAACAGTTCAGATTATTGCCTGTTTAATTAAGGATTTTCAGTATTACTTTTTTATTTGCAAAATTACCACCCACTAAACTACATTATTTCTGGATTTTATGACAAGTAGTCATGCATCTATTTTTAATTCCTCTACTAAAGCAGTAATTCATTTGTAGCTGAAGTATGATTTGTTTAAATTATACAGCAGAATACCTATTTGTATGAGTGAAATTAATATTCTTTTGCCAAATAATTTTTCCTAATGGCAATATATAAAGAATAAAAGTCCCAGAACTGAACCCAGAGGGACACAGTATCTAACTTCAGATAGGAAAGAGTGGGTGTTTTTATCCAACCTCTATGCGTAGTGAAAACAGTTTCATTAGTATGAAATAAATAAACTAAGGTCATTCTGCCTTCCGGTCCTTTTGTGATGCTGAACTCTGCTAAATACATGTCCAACTCAATTAATGACTGTATTCTACTGCTGAACCCCAGCACCAGGATTCCCCTTAAATTATGGGGTGCTAACCAGAAGCTGAGGAAAGGCTGAGTTGCTGCAGATAGAGAGCGGGAAGGAAGTCCTGACCAGTATAAAATTTGGCATGATAATACTGGTAGGGCCACACAATATTCATACAAGGGATATTTCATATGGAACAGAGAAATGTAGTGAGCAGGAATGGATGGGAACCCCATTCTGTTACTTCTAAATTTTTAATTTAAGCCTTTCCTCACTTCATACCATTCCTTTACTTTCAAACACCCAATGATATGCCAAGAGCTGGTCACTTGCAGATTTAAGAGTAGTTTCTCCTTTTTCTTATTTGATAAATTCATGGAGGAAATGCAAGAAAAATATTAACCTTTAAGTGCCACATTAATTTATGATTGGCAGATTTTGATGGTGTAGAGTACTTCAGATTAGAACTAAATATATAGCAGGGGTTAACTGTTAACTATATAGATGTGCTCAGTGCATGTCTGCATAGCTGAAAAGCAAGAGTATGGAAGAAGCAGAACCAAGTTGTAGTATTACCACAAAGTTTTGAGATCTTATCACATAACCACTCTCTTCATCGTTGTTTGGATGCAGAAAATTCTGAAACCCATGAAAAAGATAACACTGCATCTGAGCAAGAGGATTGTCTGGAAGGTTGGACAAAGGAGTAGTTTAAATATTTAAAAAAAGTTTTAACTATCTAGTAGTTATTAATAGTAAATTGAAATAAAGAAGATGTAAGAAAATGAATTCACTTGACCCATCTACAGTGTAAGCCCAGGACTTAAGCTGTCAAATGAATGAAGTGAATGTACAGTCTCCTGTAGCAGCTCAGACAGAGCTAGTAAGCAAACATTACTAAGAAAGAAGATAAACATTCACAAGAATCAAAATTGCACACAAAATCTTCATCAATTACATATGTAAGAGAACATGAAGAGGTTACACTTTCAAAAAGGATTAAAAACCTTGTTTTGGTTCTGGGGCTTGTGTGTCTCAATGACCCTGAGAGCTATCTATGGTAGTGGGAGATTAATGTTCTGGGAGGGCCACCCATATCAGACAGGCCAAAGGGTAGAGACCAGACCAAACTCGATCCAATTGTTCTTCAGTTTTGGGGGTTCAGCTCAGGGCCAACAACCCTGACTGGTAAAAAAAAAAAAAAACAAAACATTATGGAAACAGCAAAAAAGAAACAATCTATAGCTGTGTGTAGTAGAGTTCCTAAGACTTCATGTGAGGCTTATGTGACTGGCAGTAGCGAAAGCCATGAGAAAGCTACTGACATGATAAAGGAAGGTCTGAACACATCAATAACCAAGACCAGGTTAGGATGTGAAATGTTCTTACAATGTATGATACTGGCAGACTCGGACAGGTAACAGCATAGATGAGTAGATACAGCCTACACTTACTTGGTGTTTGCAAAAGCAGATGGACAAGATCAGGCAAGTAAAAAATGTTCAGTGGAGAGTCTTATACTCAGGCAGAGAAGATAATGAACACCATGAAGGAGGAGCGATAATTTTGAAGAAAGGCTTGGAGAAGTATTTGATGGAATGGAAGCCAGTGTACAGCAGATTGATGAGAATTAGGTTGAAAGGAAAGCAAGTGAATATGACAATAATTCAGTGTTATGCAACAACAAATTATAATGATACTGAAGAAAAAGACCAGTTTTATGAACAACTACAATCAGAAGTTGAGGAAATCCCATGTTATGATCTGACAATTGTCATGGGTGACTTGAAAGCCAAGGTAGGAAGCAGCAACAAATATAACACCAGAGTTATAGGCACACATGGATGCAGTATGATAAATGAAAATGGTGAAAGACTTCTAAAATTTTATGCCATGAACAATCTTGTTATCGGAGGGATTTTCTTTCAACATTGCGAGATCCACAAGATGACATGGTATTCGCCAATGGATGGGATAAGAACCAGATCGACCATCTGTTAATTAACAGCATATGGATAAGATTTCTGCAAGATTTGAAAGTTAGGAGAGGAGAGATGTAGAAAGTGACCACAATCTAGTGGTAGCAGTGACAAAACTCAAGCTGAGAAGGGCAGGAACTACAATACAGCTACACAAACGCTTTGACGTAGAGAAGGTGAAAAAAAATGATATAAGATCCACTTTTACCACACAGGTGAAGGACAGATTCCGGGTTTTACAGGACCTCAATGGCAAAGTGTCAGGAACAGAAAGAATTGACACTATATGGAAGAATATCATAACAGTCTGTGAACACAGTAGCGAAGCAAATGTGGGTGCAGAAGGGGAAAGAATACAAAAGAATGGATATAACAAGAGAAATGGTCAGCCATAGAAGAAAGGCGTAAAATCAAGAAGAGGAGATTGGATGCAAAGTCAGTACGACTGAAGGATAAACTCCAAGCACTGAACCCAACAGAAAAGTTAAGAAACTTACAAGAAGTGACAAGAGATCCTACATAGATAGACTTGTAAAAGAAACTGAAGAAGCAGCTGAACAAGGAAATCAGGGAGGGGTTTACAAAATCACTAAACTGATAAGTGGAAAGTTTCGAATAAGGGCCAGTGGACCAGTAAAAGACAAGAACGGCAAGCTGTTATCAACAGAGAAAGAACAAGAGGCATGATGGCCCGAGCATTTTAAAGAAGTCATGAACAGAGTACCACCAGATGAAGTTCCAGATATTAGAGAGGAAGAAGAAGACCTAAAGATTAACACAGATCCACCAGAGAGGGATGAGATTGTAGCTACCATTAAACTACTTAAGAATAGTAAAGCTCTGGGAAATGACAACTTGAATGCTGAATTATTGAAAAGTCGAACCAGGCATGGCAGCCAAAATCCTGCAACCACTGTTCACTGAAATCTGCGAGAAGGAGCAGATACCAAAAATATGGACAATATGAATAACTGTTGAGATTCCCAAGAAAGGTGCACTGACTGACTTCAACAACTGGTATGGTATCACACTTTTGACAGGACCTAGTAAGATTCTTACTAAGATCATCGTCCAGCATATTAGAGATACTGCTGACAACTGCCTATATAAAGAACAAACTGGCTTCAGAACAGAGGCTGTAGTGGCCAGGGGCCTCATGTATAAATGGTGCGCATGCACAAAAATGTTGCGTACACCCATTTTCACGCATACTTTGAGATTTGTAAAAAAAATAAACTTGGCATAAAGCCATGCACATTTTCGTGGTAGCCCCTCACCTTGCATACACACTTTTCTGCTCGATTTTGCAAACTGGCGGTGCCCAGTGTCAAAGCAGTGCTACTGTTTCTGTGTGATCTCCCAGTTTTCAGATTCGCATCAAAGACACGGGCTTTATCAAATATATCAAAATTAATTGCATATCTTTTAGAAATTCAAGGCACTTGATTGTAATCATTCTGTAACAATAATGGTCCATGGAATGGCTAAACTATTCCAAATACCATAGCTGCTTTAGTGTTGTTACTCTCAATGCTCCACTCAGAGTATTTTAACCCATTGCATCTGTGTGTGGAATCACATCTGTACAGCAGCTGATCGGAAAGCCATGGAGGACATTTATAGCACACGCTGCCTCAGGAATGCCACCAGCATCTGCATGGATTCCACTTAGCCATGCCACAGTCTATTTGAACTTCTCCCATTCAGCAAACGCTTCAGAGCTTTTCCTGTACGGACCTTGAGGCTCAGATACAGTTTCATCTCAAGAGCTATAAATGCACTCAATCAGTCCATCAAGTGTTCCCGGCAAAACAGTTTGTATTTATGATTACAATTACCTCACTGTAAACTTGGACTACAACTGTAATACTGCACAACCTTAGCCACTTTATGATCCATTTGTGTTATCTCCACTATATTTACATGCATATTGTATTTATGCTTTCATATTGTATATTTTTCATTGTTTTCTGTCATATTATTATTACTGTTATTTAATCATTTTATAGGAAAATATTTTTATGGAGGATTTGCATATTGAATCTCATTGTACAATACGATGAAAATAAAGGAATTCAATTCAATTCAATAGAAGAGTGCATGTATTTACAGCTGATGATGACTAGCTTCTAAGTTGATTTAGGTTTCCAAGACTATCCTGTGTGGCTATTAGAACATTAGGGTGTATACTTGATATCATTTTTATGATGAAATCCATTAAAGTATGTATATTACATTTTACAGATCAATTGTTAACTTCATTTAAATAATGAATATTGTTAATAATTAAATAATTAATTTCTGAACTTAAACTTTTGAGTGTCATTCCATCAGTTTTCTTTTGTTACTCATAACACTGCCTAAGCCACCAAAAAAGTATGTTTTTCCTTGCCTCCACCTCACTTAGTAGGAACTCAACTTCACATTCGGTGAAATTCTTCTGTATTCCATGTGCTTTTGCAATTGTCATTTAACAGAACATCAAACTGAATGGGCTATTTATATTGATTTGCATATTCAAATATGTGAAATTCTTGGTGTTCGGGTGTGACTGTATGCTTGTGCATGTAATAATAATAATAATAATAATAAATTTTACTTATGTAGCACCATCCATACACTCAAGGATACTTTACAATTCAATAAACACATTAACAAGACAGTAGAAATTACATACAAGAAGATGAATAATACTCATTGAAAAGATTTTAACAGGAATTTGAAATTAATGATAGATTTTTCCTCCCGATGGCTGAGAGGAAGAGCATTCCATATTTTAGGGGCTATCATACTGAAAGCTCTGCCACCCATAGCTACTAACCTGTATTTACGTACAGTGAGTAAGTTAGCATCCGATGATCTTAATGCACTGGCAGGAGTATAAGGAAGCAGCAGCTCAGACAGATAATGAGGGGCTAAACCATGAAGGGCTTTAAAGGTGAGAAGAATAATTTTATATTTGATTTTTGAAGAAACTGGTAACCAATGCAAATCACAGAGGACAGGAGTAATGTGAGCAGATTTTTTAGTGTGTGTAAGTAAATGAGCAGCAGAATTCTGAACATACTGTAATCCATTGATATACAGTATTTAGTTGGAAGGCCATAAAACAATGCATTGCAATAGTCCAGACAGGTAGTTATGAAAGCATGAATGAGTGTTTCAGTATCTTTCACACTGAGGAAAGAATGCAGGTGACCAATATTACAGAAATGAAAAAAGCTGTCTGTACTATTGAGCTAATGTGTGGTTGAAAAGTAAAAAGCTGATCAAAGATGACACCCAAATTATGGACTGATGCTGAGGGTTCAACCAGGATCCCATCAACGTCAATTTTCAGCCCACCAAGGGTACAGATTAAATTAAATTTCATGTTCATTGGGATTTACAAAGGGGAAGTGCGTGGAACTTGGGGTACACAGTTTTATACATCTGGATTTTTTTGTGTGTATGGGCATTTCCACTTTTGTCCGTATGCCATGTTTTAGTGTGAATTCTACACACGCTGTTATACATGAGGCCCCAGATCTTTACCTTGCACAGCATCATAGAGCAATGTACAGAGGGGCAAAGGCAGTTATACTTAAAATTTGTGGACTTTGAAAAAACCTTTGACAACATCCATAGGGAAAGCCTATGGCAGATTTTGAGACTCTGTGAAAATCCCATCAAGATCGTACATATCATCAGGATTTGTCATGCAGGACAGGAATAAGACAGGGCTGTGTGATGTGTGCCATGTTTTTCAACATGGCCATAGACTGGGTGATGAGAAAGGTAACAGAAGATGCACAAAGAGGTATCAGATGGACTCTCTTCACTGCCTTAGAAGACATTAACTTTGTAAATGATCTTGCCTTTGTGTCCCACACACACCAACGCATGCAGGAAAAAACTGAACACCCATGCCTCTTTGGTGGTCAGGTGGGGGGACTGAGAGTGAGCCAAATGAAAACAGAGATCATGACACTGAAAGTGGATTCCCATGCACCAATTGAAGTATATGGTGCTGACCTATCCAGGATAGAGAAGTTCACCTGGATAGTGAGTCAGGTGAATACTGTACATTCCAAATGTGTGGAAGTCATCCAAGTATAGCATCCACACCACTTTAAAACTGTATAAGAGCTGTGTCCTGTCTACACTTCTTTATGGGTCAGAATGCTGATGCATGCCAACAAATGAGCTAACCAAGCTGTCAACATTTCACACCATAAGCTTGAGGAAGATATTGGGCTTTTTTGGCCCAGAAAGATTTCCAACCATGACCTCCTCCTCTAATGACACACAAGAGGAAATGGGCACTATTATATTGAAGAGGCATTGGGAGTGGTTGGGCTATGTGATGAGGAGAGATACTAATACCATCATTAAACAGTACTCTACTGGACACCAAGAACAACCTTGCAACGAACAGTGGAGAATGAGATGAAAGCTATAAACTATACTTGGGGCACACTGGAGAGGATGGCCAAAGACAGACAGCTGTGGATGAACTTTGTTGCTGCTCTACACCAGGGGGTGTAAAGGGCAGTAAATAAGTACAGTTTCAACAACCTGGGGTTGAGGGTGAGAGGTTGTTATGTCCATAAATTGCAGAGTACCGTAACATCTTTTTTGTCAAATTCAAACACTAATGTGGACATATAAAATGAACCCTTCTCATAAAAAATATAAACCTTACGCTACCAGTACTGGCAATGACAGTGTCAGGCAAATAGTGCCATCACAGATCACACAAAAAGCAAAATCTATCACCATACTCTGACATGTCAAACCACCCACACAACCACCAAAGCAGTGTTAAAAGTTTAACATAAGTGTAAGAACACCAGACGTACAGGTAAATGATGCACCGCCAATGCATACTGCTGAATTCACCAATCAATCCATACAGCATATAACAATAAATTAGTGGAAGGTGGTGTAGTAGTCCTTCATGTGTTCAAATCTCTCTAATATTAACATTAAGTTAACTAACTAACCATATCTTTCCATGTTTTGCTAATGATTAGTAAGATGTCCAAGTTAATGCATCATATGTGTCATAAAGAATCGGTCTAAAACTGAGATGATTATAACAGCCTTATTCTTCAGATCTCACCATGAAAATAAAAGTTCAGATTGAACATGGATACACACACAAGCGTATACTTAGTACCTGCAGGGTCAGTAGGGCCAGTCATACCAAGTGGAAAAAGGCTAGTACCACAACACAAATACACAAATTTTACATACTACAAAAGTATTATTTTACTGGATAGAAATTGTACCAAACATATGATAGAACATTGGAAAAATGTAATTATGAAGATCAAATTGAGTTTGCTATGAACATTTTAATCAATTATTGACGGAAATCTATAACTTGTTTTTCACAACAGTGCCATTTGATGAGCAGACATTTTACAATTTTTTTAGGTGTATATAATTCCAACCTTTTGACTGATATTTGTGCATCAATTTATCTATCAAGGATAATAAACATAAGTAATGGTCAATCTGCTTGCTGACCACTGATGCCTGAGATTCTGAGATATGCTTGTTAGAGTGTCATTTGATTCTGATTGATTCTGCCTTATCAAATGCAGAGATACAAATAGTGCATACCAAGAGGCCCACTCAGTTCCATAGAAAAACACATCTTTTAGCTTCTAAGGAATTTCAGTTTGGCTGAGGTGTTGGTGTGCGGTCAAAGTGTTTGATGTTAGTGTGCGATCAAAGATTGCAGCTCAGGTCTGAAGCTGCAGTGAAACTCTCACATGTCATGCCAGAAAAAAATAGAGCAATGCCATTTTGTCCTACATCAGAGTATTAATAAATGTTGACGTACTATGATTATTTGGTAATGGTTCTTAAATGAATGAATTTTTCAGCAAGTACAGGCAGGTCAAATGTAATCAAATAATAATCTGAAATGGTATTTTGAACAGTCCTGCGGTGGGTTGGCACCCTGCCCGGGATTGGTTCCTGCCTTGTGCCCTGTGTTGGCTGGGATTGGCTCCAGCAGACCCCCGTGACCCTGTGTTCGGATTCAGCGGGTTGGAAAATGGATGGATGGTATTTTGAACGTTAGCATCATGGGTGATAATTAGATTTAATATATGATTATTAAAGTTGTATAGGCCTTTGACTCATTTTTAAACCCATGTAGCACAATTTACCCTGAGTTAACAAGGGTGAAGAAGATTATTTTATTATAAATAATAGGTCATTTTGATTGAAGATTGCTAAAGAACAAAGAAAGTGGTTAAAAAAACCTAAAATAATAATATTGTATAACTAAAATTGATAATGTTTTAAAGTCTTAGGCCAAGGCATAAATCAATGCAATATCACCTAAAATTGTTATCAACGCAGCTTTAAGAGGGAACCTTTATTATTAGCAAGCTTGGTCCTATCTGCTGTGTTTGTACAATCAATACAAAATTGCAAACTCTATTTCAAATTGCATTCAATTAGTTGAAACTGGACATGCAGCATCCTTCCCCTGTACAACAGAAAGCATACAATTAATCAGTTCCTCATATAAAAACAGGAAAAGATAAAGCCACGGCTAGGTATGTTTATTGTAGAACAGCAATAATGAATTCTTACCAAATTCTGAAAACATTTTCAACTTTTCCACAGAAAAAAACAGGTTCTGAAGGCTAGACATTCTAAACTAGGAATTTCCACTTTTAAGCCCTTTAATTTAAACAACAAATAGCATTCAGAGCTTACTGTGTATCACTGCAGTGGTGTATTTTTATAGAGTAAGATTTCAAACAATAATAATGAGAATTGCATGCTGGAGCTTACAATGTAGAATGCAACCTGGACATTTATATATTAACATACTGTCTGTATTTGAGTTGTAAAATTCAAATTCACAAGCCATTTCAGAATGGGGAGAATACCTTTATTTGACACATGCGTGGAGACACCCTGTGGCAAGAAGGAGATGACTGAATTACAGCTGTTGATTGCACTTCTTAAATATCTAAGAGTAGTGGGCATTTTTCAAGTCCTTGTAAGTTACAGTTAATTGACCCTTAGAGTCAGAATTCTGCTGTACTACATTATACTGGTTTACTTACCAATACTAAACCATGTGCAAAAGTAACAGTGGGACTGGGTCACAGATCAATAGGCTTTAATTAAAATGCATTCTAAGGGCAAAAGCTAACAGTTAAAATGAATATAAGTCATTCTGTTTAATCAAAATATAATCAAATAGTGAATATCTTGTTTAACAGAAAAAAAATCTCTGACTTAGTAAACCAGAGACAGAGCTTTATTTCATTTTTGTAATTCCCATTGTCAAGTCTTCACACAGTTAATGCGGTATAACACTGTTGGTAGCTTCACCTTCCTTACCAATATGTTTTGTTATCCAAAGACGCAACTGAAAACTTGCACTATACTGTTAGAATATACTACTTGTTTTTTGGTAAAGTAAATGAAGTGTGTTGTGTATATACGTGTTGTGTTCATATTTTAGTACAGTTTAAGCCTGGCTTTGTAGCCACCTTTTTTGCATTTTCTTTTTTGTTGAATTAAACATTTTAATTCAGCGAGACATCGGTAGGGGTTCCATGAGAAATAGTAATGAATAGCAGTGACAAATAAATAAAGTTGAACAATGGAAGAACATAATAAACCTTCTTTAAAAGGAATAAATTTGAGTTCACGTTAGTTGTATTAACAGCCACTAGGATGCGGTGGCAATGTTGTCCGTGCTTCACTTATCATACAGCAACTAGCGCTAGTGTCGGTTATGAGTTAACTGGTGCTGGTTAGTGCAAGCTGGTGCATGCAAGGAATGTCCTATGTGTTTTCTAGCGTATAGGTATGTATTCACTCATTAATATGAAAAGGTTGTATGTTCCAATGTAGTTCTTTTCTTTGCTTTTATTTAGGCCGTGTTTTTAAATTACTCGAACAACAGTTTGAACATTCGAACTTAAAATTGGTGTTTTTAAATACAGTTCGAGCTAAAAAGCATGTGTTTTAAAAGTGCTCGAGCAGACGTTCCAACATGATTTTCATGCACCAAATTGCGAGGTGGTGCTGCTAGAGCACATGTGAAACTTAACTTTTATAAATTGTTTACTCTCTGAACATAACCCCAAAAGTGTATTATCTGAACATGGTTTTTCGCAGTTTTTTTGATATTGCTCTAGCTATTCTATAGTAAAATGTAGTCATTTTTATGTTGATGTATGAAGATGATTAAACTATTAACTAATTATCGCAAAGTTATTAACTTGTTACTTTGTAGTTATGTTGACCAAGTTAGACGCAGTCGGACACACATCACTCCATGCACATGCCATTTTTAAATTTCATTGTTCAAACAAGTGTTCGAGTATACTGTATTGAATTTCTGTTCGAGTACATTTCATTCGAACAGCTAGTGTACTTTAAAAACACGGCCTGCTTCAGTTTTATTAGTTTATGTTTTATTTATCATCTTTTTTCATTTTTTATTTTATAGAAATTTCAAACCGTGAAAATGTGGCAATTTATGAAGAGGAACAAATCTCTTCCAAAAAACAATTCTGAAGAAGCTAGTGATGAAGAATTAGAATCACATACCACATTTCAAAACACTAACACAAAAACAAACACAAAAAAGGTTTGTCTTTACAATGAAAGTTACTTATCAATGGGATTGACATGGGTTGGTAATGCAAACTGTCCTCTTCCATAGTGTCCCATCTGTGGCAAACAACTTTCAAATACAGCAATGGCTCCAGTAAAACAGAAAAGACCATTTCGCGAAAAATTACAATATTAATGAAAAATAAAAGTGCTGATTATTTTAAAACGCTATTGAAGTCTTAAAAGAAACAGAATTGGTGTTAGACTTTTTTGCTTCTAAGAATTCCCTTGTTAACAAATTTGTTTTTTTAATGTTCTTTAATTGTTGATTTATACTCTAAGCTTGATGTCAGATCGATTTGATTTTTTGGTAACTACTTTGGCTTGAATTATTAACAATTTTTCATCTCCTGATCCTTTCTTATAAAATTCTCTCAACTCATTCTGAGTCATCACACCCCAAAGTCATAGTTTCTAAGAGACATTATTGTCTCCCCAATTCACCATGCACTTTTTTAAAAATTATTTTGGGCTTTATTGTATGATTATGATAATATTTTACAGTCATGTTTTTGATGTTGCTAAGACACCTTTTTTGTTTTGTGTTTTGAATAGCAGTCACTGCCATTTTATGTGTGTGTGCATGACCATGAACATGTTGCTTACAGTTGCTATGTATGACTGTTCCTAGTCTTGGACATCATGTGAAATATTATGTCATGTATATATTTTTGCTGTCATCACACTATTTTCTGTGTCCAAGTTTTCAGATACATTCTTAAATTGCTGTTGATAGTTAGTTTCCAAGTCTTCTCTGGTATAAGGACTTCTCATATGTTTTTTTGACTTTGTTTTTAGTTTAAATATTGTACAAAGAACTTTTGGTTTTCTTTTGAACTTTCTAGTTTTAACCCTTTCTGGCTATGATTTACAGTTTTTTTTTTTTCCACTTCATCTCCCAGTCAGGGCGACACGGTGGCGCAGTGGGTAGCACTTCCTGGGTCCTCCCTACGTGGAGCTTGCATGTTCTCCCTGTGTCTGCATGGGTTTCCTCCGGGTGTTCCGGTTTCCTCCCACAGTTCAAAGACATGCAGGTTAGGTGCATTGGTGATTCTAAATTATCCCTAGTGTGTGCTTGGTGTGTGTGTGTTTGTGTGAGCCCTGCCCGGGTTTTGTTTCCTGTAACCATCACCCAGTATTTAGTAGACAGTGGGTTGGATAATGGAGTTGATCTCTTAGTCAATCGCACTATTGAGTTCCATGTTGCAATGGATGAATGTTACAGTTTTAGAGGAATTTGCATTTACATGTCCATATGGATGTTTCCTGGGAACTCCAGTTTTCTCTCAAGGTCCACAGATAAGCCTAACACATATTGATGCCAACTAAAAACACAGAGCTAGAAAAGGGTGGTATTTAATATAAGAAAAATACTAATTATTTCATACTAGCCATTCCCTGCAGCTCCGCCCCCGTATTAGTGAAACAGGACAAACTTTAAAAATCAATCAACAAAAAGGTATCGCTAACTAAGCGGAGGCAAGTTACGCTCCAAAACACAGAGGTAGACCAACTCCTCACTCCTGATGCCACGCTTCCCCTCTGCCTGCAGCCTCTGTCTCGGATTGGCACGAATATATTGCTCCTTCAAGCGAACTATGATTTTTAGTGCAGTGAGCTAAGTTGCAAAATCAACTGGAATGTTCAAGCAAATTCTAGAAAAAACCCGATCTAAATCCGTTAAGTAGTTCTCTCGTTCGCCATTAAAGCGGATGTAAGATATGCCCCAAGGCAGGTGCATGGGTTAGGAGGGCCTCTAACCTTGGGCCGCTGCATCTCTTGGATTCGCACAAATAAATCGGTACCTCAAGCAAACTATGATACTTAGCGCGATGAGAGAGATCGCTAAATCAACTGGAATGTTCACGCAATTTATAGAAAAAAACCCGATCTAAATCCTTAAGTAGTTCTCTCATGAAAAGTGGACAGATACAGACAGATGCTGGATTTTATATATATAGAGATGTGATCAAATACATATTTTAAAGAAATGTATCAAGCTTTCTTAGGGACAGCTAATCTATCTAACCCTTTTTTGTTTGAATTCATGTATGCAAATGAGGTAGCTTAATCTAGCTATTTTGTTTTCCTTTGCTGTATACTGAATAAATGGAAAAATTTAATCACAATCTTGTTTTAAGCTGTCATTGTGCTGGTTGTTTGGAGCAGGCGAAGCAGATTAGGGCTTCTCAAATAAAACAGTTGTGGACAATCTGTTTTAATAAGCAGTCAATGTTTTTTCTGTCTTTTACAATACATTATCCATATACTATAAAAAAGAGAACACAGAGCGCTGTTAACAAGTCATTCAATATCTAGCCTCCTTTCAGGCATGTTGAAGTACTAGGGATTTACAATATCTACTTTTGTGGTCTGTGCAAAACATATTACTTTTTGGAGAAAAGTTGTACTCCTGGTTCCTTGTAAATAGTATCATCTTTGGATGGCTAGATTCATTGTACAGACAAAGTCTGTAAGCTGAGCTATTGCTTAGGAGCAGGTGCTCTGCAATTTATTCACCCTGTAAGATTTGTGTAGATCAGGCCTTTTTGAGTTACCTTGTTGAAGGCCTTGGACACGTTCAAAAAGATAGCGCTAATTGGTCTCTTTTATTGAAACCTGCAATGATGTATTCAATAACTCCTAAGAGTTTTTGGGCACTGGAGCATCCAATTCTGAATTCATATTATACTGTACATCACTGATGATGCCTTTCTACAAAATATGATTGAGTTTAAGCTAATAAATGCAGGTACTGCTAGAAGGCCACCGTTTGAATAAAGGCAGGGTGCATTAATGTAGTAATCAGAACACACACACTCTTGTCTTTTTCTGTTACCCAAGATGGTCTTGATGCACAGGCTGCTATCTTCTCTAAATGCTGTCATATTATGCAGGGTGTGTGTGTGTGTGGGGGTGGGGGTGGGGGGGTGGGGGTAGGCTGAAGCCTTGAAAAACACTAATGAACAGGCCATGTCTTTTACAGTTCAAAATATACAGAAATGTTCAAAAATACATCAAAAATACCTCACACTAAAAACTCCTGGCTTTTAAAAAACAGGGAAACAATGAATCTTTATTAAAAGGAAAACGTATTAGCAAAAATAGCAAAATACTCAAATGATCAAAAAGAAAGCAAAAAAGATTTGCCTAAAGTGCAATCCATAGCAACCCAATATGGATCAAGAAATCAAAAACCAATCACTGAGCCAAAGTTTAAATCAGGCAAAGCAAAAGATAAGCAATTAGATAGTGTGGCAGGAAGCTGGCGGTCAGACCCAGCTGGAACTCCTGGAAGGACCGGGAGGCAGATTATATGTTCCCCGGGCCAGGAGGGGGCAAACAGCCTTGATAGTGTGTGGACCATGGGAACGGAGTGTGGAGGCTCAAACCCATTGGGGCCCATGGCCACCGCCAGGGGGTGCCCCGAGCCTCATAGAGCACAGGATATCTGCACTTCCGCCACACCTGGGAAGGTTGATGGAGGACCTTCCAGGGACGCCCGGAGTGCTTCCGGGTGCTCATTCAGCACTTCTGCCACACCAGGGAGTGCTGCTGGAAGGACATCAGCGAGCACCTGGAGCACATCCGGGGGATTATAAAAGGGGCCACCTTCCTACAGTTGGGGAGCCAGAGTCAAGTGCTGGAGGAGGATGAAGCTCCAGCGAGAGGAAGAAAAGCGGCCCACGGAAGTTTAAGGGCCCGTGTCAGGGTGACTGGTACGGGAGCACTTTGTGCTATGCAGGACTGTGTTGGGGAAATCGTGTAAATAAAGCGTGTGTTTTATAATACTGCTGGTGTCTGTCTGATGGTATTCGGGCTACCTCTCACAATATATAGTAAATGGACAGAACAGAACTTCATCACCCCTTTTGTTAAAAATCTCTGGAAACAAACAACCTTGGTATGGCCCAATAATACTCTCTCACAGAATTATATAGCACAATAATTGAAAACAAACAGTAGATAATGAATAATAAAAGTGGAAAAGCAAGTATTGTAACAGTGTAGAAATATATATGTGTTTGTAAAAAAATAATAATTAGGTTATTCAAAGCTTATATAAATACGCAGATCACAATGACACATTATTGATTATTATTGAATTATTATTGATTATTGAATTATTGATTCTCACTGCTGTTTACAGTCAGTAACATTTCTGACTGATTTTTATTTTGAGTTCATTCTCAGTGGTTTGCATGCATCGTGCTTTGTCTACTGTACATTCATAATATATCTTCAATGATTTTAATAATATATCTAATAAAGTATGATTTACTGGCTATACAGGATGTTGGTGAAAGACATACTGTATGTACAAGTATGTAGTGAAAATCTGACATTGTCAATAGAAAATTGGAAATGTCAATAAATATATGAATCATTCCACCACCAATGAACAAAGCAATATTTTTAGTTTGCAGTTAGGAGTGAGACTCCTCTTGCTGTGTATGGAGTAGACGGGAATGAGCTTGCTTTTTGAGGGAATGGAACAAAGCTCTTAAAAGTCAAGTTTATGCTGAACTCTAATGGGAGACACTGCAATCAGCTTTGATTTTTCTGACATGGAGAGCACATGATCTGGTAATGTTTTTAGAAAACCAGTATATGTATTTGCTTACTGGTTTGCTGTTTGTTTTTTTATCCTGATAAACTGATATTGTATTGAGTTTTACAATACTATAATGTCTGGATCTGATAAACAGCAGCACAGGCAACAGCTACAGAGTGCTAGACAGGAGCGGAGCCATGGAGTGTAAGCAGTATAAAATGAGTCATGTGGAAGGATGAGGCGGTTTGGATTGAATTAAGAAACTGTTTAAGAATCGAAGCATTACGCACATCTAAATCTTTTCCTCGGAGAGTTGTAGTCAGGGCGATTGATGGAACAGTCCTTACAGATGACACTGCAGTTGTGACCCGCTGGGCAGGCTACTTTGAGCAGTTGTTCAAAGCTGATCCTCCGGCTAGGACGTTGGATATCTCTGGGTTCACGGTTCTTGAGGCTGATCCTCCAATTAGCTGTGAACCACCCAGTCTCACTGAGATTGCACAGGTGGTGAACCAGCTGAGGGGGTCAAAGGCTGCAGGGATCTGTGGTATCCGGGGTGAACTTCTCCAGGCTGGTGGTAAGGCTGTCCTCCTGGCATTGCAAGCAATCTTTGCTTCCATTTGGGAGACTGGCATCATCCCAACTGACTGGAAAACGGGACTTGTCGTCCCTATCTGGAAAGGGAAGGGTGATCGCCTGGATTGCAGCAACTACAGGGGGATAACACTGCTCTCTGTGCTGGGTAAGGTCCTTGCTAGGGTCATCCTCAATATGATCCGTGATCACTTGCTCATCTACCAGCATCCGGAACAGTCTGGTTTTATGCCTAAGAAGTCTACCATCAACCACATCCTGGCACTGAGGGTTCTCATGGAGCGCAAATGCGAATATCGGCAGTTTCTTTGCAGCCTTTGTCGATTTTCGCAAAGTGTTCGACTCAGTTGATTGAGCTGCCCTGTGGGACATCCTGAGGGTTCACAGAATCCCCTCGAGGTTGCTGGATATCATGGCCGGCCTGTACACTGGTGCAGTAAGGAGACTGTGGAAGAGTGTGGGTTCGCTTCCCGGTTCCCCCCTGTGTGGATAGAGCTTTGAGTACTGAGAAAAGCGCCATATAAATGTAATGAATAATTATTATTTTTATTATTATTACTGTGAGTGCTGTACAGAGTGGAGGCAGAACCTCTGTGTTTTTCCCAGTTGATTCTGGGGTTCGTCAGGGGCGTGTTCTTGCTCCTACTCTGTTCAATGCTTATATGGACTGGGTGTTGGGCAAGGTTGTGTGGTCCAGCGGCTGTGGGGCATCTGTTGGTGAAGAAAGATTCACGGATCTTGCCTTTGCTGACGATGCTGTGATCTTTTCAGAGTCAATGGAGGCTCTGATCGGGGCACTCGAGAGACTGAGTGAGGAGTCTTAAGTGTCTCGGCTTGCGAGTGTCCTGGATAAGAACCAAGATCCAGGCCTTTAATGACCTTTTGGGCACAGCCATCAGCAATGTGTCTGTTTGCAGAGACAGTATTAACCTTGTCGAGAGGTTTACTTACCTTGGCAGTGACATTCATGTCACTGGTGACTCGTCCTATGAAGTCAGTAGACGGACTGGGAGAACATGGGGGGTCATGAGGTCACTGGAAAGGGGTGTGTGGCGCTCCCGATATCTATGCAAAAGGACAAAGGTCCAAGTCTTTAGAGTCCTGGTGCTTCCTGTCTTGCTATATGGTTGCGAGACATGGACGCTATCCAGTGACCTGAGACGAAGATCGGACTCCTTTGGTACTGTGTCTCTTTGGAAAATCCTTGGATACCGTTGGTTTGACTTTGTGTCAAATGAGCGGTTGCTCATGGAGTCCCGAATGAGGCACATTTCCTGCATTGTGAGGGAATGTCAGTTACGGCACTACGGCCATGTGACGCGTTTCCCAGAAGGTGATCCAGCTTGTAAGATCCTCATTGTTGGGGACCCGAATGGCTGGACCAGGTCAAGGGGTCACCCACGTAACACCTGGCTGTGGCAGATAGAGGGTCATTTCCGGGGGGTGGGACTGGACTGCGTGTCTGCCTGGGGGGTTGCAAACTGGGATCCTGAGTTGTTTCATAGTGTAGTGGTTGTGGCAACGCACTGTACCAGTGCATGCTCCCCAACTTGACTTGACTTGTATTTATGAGCAACCTGCGGGAGTGGCATCCACCAAGGAACTTAATGTGTGCTGAGAAGGTGCAACATGGGCAAGTGATAGAGTCTCCAGTTGCTATAACAGTGGGAGTAACACATCAGGTGGGTATCTCCTAGGGCCAATCAGCAGGTGCTTGGTTAAGGCTTGGGCTGTAAACTCAGTCCTCATTTGCACTACTGCAAAATGTTTACTACTCTCAACCTATAATTAGAAATAAATGCTGTTATTTTATAAAAATGTATAAATAATATGGAAAGAAGTGTTTTGTACACATTGAAAAATGTTATGTACAAATTAATTGAATGTGTCTTTTCATTTTGTGAAATTGTTTGTAAGGAGTTGTTGTAAAGCATTACAATTTTTTTATCAGTTAATAAACAGCAGCCTGGTACAAAAGTTGTACAAATGGACAAACAGCACAACATTAAAACGTTGGTTGCAATTCTTCTTTCCTTTCTACAGCAAGTACACCCACTAAAACACAAAGTTTTACAATTCATTGGATGGAATGTGAGCTGCCTTTTACCAAAGATATTTTTTTTTCTATTAGAGGAAAGCATATGCCCCTACTGTGTTTATAAAAAAATTGCAAACTAGGACCATGTGAAGAGAATTTGGATTTTACTTTTCATATCTTTGTTTAAGTGCCAGTTCCCACTACAGAAGTTAGCTATATATTTTTTTTACATCTTCATCAGTTTCCATTCAACATTAAGATTTACTATGTATTCCTATGCTGCCACGTTGCCATTTCTTGACTTTAATCTTTCCATTCATTTTCAAAGTCTGAATCTTATGTTCATTACAAAACCACTGAGATAAACAAACAAGTATTTCCAAGGACCACCCATTATCTCCTTCTGACAACCACTTAATCTAAACAGGTCCATTTACAATCCACAACCACCATTCACAGCACAGCACTCGTCATTTGCGATATAACATACTCCACCACATGTAATCCTTTCTACAACAATTTGGCCATACCTTTACCCTTTCAACTTAGTAAAGGCACCCATGCTAGAACAATAACCTTATTTACAGATTTCTTATAGAGAGTGTTAAGAACAACAGGTAGATGGGTTCTAAAGCCATTTATATTAAAGACCTCAGCAGTCTCATTGTGAACCAATCAAAGATCTGTTTGTATAAATTTCGCTAAAAGTACTCAAAAACATTTATCAAAGTAAACCAGCAGAATCAAAATTCATTGTGACATGCTGTTAGACCTAAGTGACCTAACTAATTTCCTAATCCTATTCTTAATCTTCTCTTCTTGCATCTATCTTTATTTTCTCCCCTTTCTCCACCCCATCTTGGCTGTATATATGTTGTATGTGTTCTCCATATCTCCACAGCAGAAATTATACCAAATGTTTTCTCTATTTTTTTTTTATCAGTTTTCATTGTGAAATTAACTTTTATGTTTCCTTTTTGCAAATGCTCTCTAATGCTCCCACACTGAAACTCTGTAAAATACTTTAAAACTTGGTCTTCTCTCTAATATTATTTGCAGTTGTGGTTAGTACAATATCTGGATAGCTGTTAGTATTATTAAAGCATTGTTAATTTTATATGTTAAGTATTGCATTTTCCAATGTACAATATGCTGAATTTTTTCACATAACATAAAAGCAAATCATACCAATAAAATATACAATATCATAAAATATCTCCATAGAATGCAAAATAAATAAATGCCTGTAATGAACAGGAGGAGAAGGAGATTGGGTGCTCAGCACCACACGAGTTTGAAATGAACAGGACTGCTATCAAATTTGACCATCAATAAATGAATGAAGCTTGATTCAATTTCATCTTGCTGGGTGATGAAGTTCTGGAGTATAACAGTGAAGACTGTTTCTAAGTCATTAAAAATACCATTTCCCAAAGAGTAACCTTGTTCAAAGCAAATGCCATAGAGCATTTCTGGATGGATTCTGAACCACTCATTTGAAAGGCTGTAGTGAGTCACCAGCCACATGGTTTCAATGGCACCATTTACGCAAAAAATGAGACTGCCACTACAACCAATACACCACAAAATGGTGGCACTAGTGACTTGCAGCATAGGTACAAAATGGCTTTGGATGTCATAAAATAATAAAAATAAATAATAAAAAGTCATAAAATACTAATAAATCAAAGTTCAGAAATGACAATAGGCATGACACGACCCCAGATTATGCCAAAGACAAAATTTAATGTAATTTAATCTAGCTTCTACTATGTTTGTCATGTAGGCCAAATACATTTGGAAAGAACATGTTAATATTTCCATAACAGTCCTTTGCTGCTTCTTAACCTTATCATCATCATCAATGTCATCTTCTGTTTAACAACTATTTTCCAGGGTAGCTGATTGCCATTCCCTTGTCCAACTTATGTTTCCACTCTTGACATTCCTGGTTATCCTTTGAGGTAAGATCCACTCTTTTCATACCATCTGACATCACATTGTGGTCAAAATTTAACATCTTATTAAAGAAAGATACATCCTTTTACAGGACAATTCAGTAATCAGGCAGGAGAAAAGCTGTTCATTGTATCTTTTAATTACTCCTCAGCATAATGCCTTGGAGGGAGCATTCTTTAAAAGCAGTCTGTTTCAGCATGGTCAGAATGGTCAGAGAAACAAAGGATAGAGATTCATTTTATAAACTACTGAATTTACATACAGTGTCAATCAATGCATACATTTTACTCTGGTTGGTTCATTGGTTTACACCCAAATGATTTATATAAAACAAAAGTCTGTTATATTATATTCTGGTTCTTCTTATACCTTTGAATTGCGCCACCACCCTTGAAATTTCTGTGCATATAACAACTGTCCATTCTTGTTCATAGGACATCTGCTGATTTCTTAGTCATCTCACTCATCCTTCAGGACATTTTTTATATTACATCAACCTTTCTTCTGGTACATTATTTACTTGACCATCTCAGTAATTTTCCTAAACAAATTCTTATATTTCAGTGTACATTTTGTTGTTCACTTGACCTTTATCTGGTTTCCTGGGGCCTCATGTATAAACGGTGTGTACGCACAGAAATGTTGCGTACGAACGTTTCCATGCTCAAATCGCGATGTATAAAACCTAAACTTGGCGTAAAGCCACGCACATTTCCACGGTACCTCATGCCCTGGCGTACGCAATTTCTCCGCTCTGTTTTGCAGACTGGCGGCACCCAGCGTCAAAGCAGTGCTACTGTTCCTGTGCGGTCACCCTTTCTTTCTTAGCTCCACTTTCCTGACGCGGCTTTATAAATACACTGAAACTAACTGCATATTGTTTATTAGTGTAATGCATCTGATTGTAATTAACCTGCAATAATATAATGGTCCAGGGAATAGCCATAGTATTCCAAATACCATAACTGCTTTAGCGTTGTTATGCTCAATGCATCTTGTTCTTCTTTCAGCTGCTCCCGTTAAGGGTTGCCACAGCAGATCATCTTTTTCCATATTATTCTCACTGCACCACTCGGAATATTTATATCACTGTATCTGAGTGGGGAATCACAGCAGCAGCTGATCGGAAAGAGAATTATCGGTATACACTGTATACTATACAGCATGAAGCAGATGCTGCCTCAGCCATGGCAAAATGTTTCAGAGACTTTCCTGTACGAACTTCGCGGTTTAGAAAAAGTTTCATCCCAAGAACTATAAACGCACTAAATCAGTCCATCAAGTGCTTCTTGTAGAACTGTTTACTTATAAGTACAATCACCTCACTGTAAACTTGGGATACAGTTATAATATTACACAACCTGCGCCACTTTATAAAGCGCATATTTACATATGATGACGATATCATTTTTAAGATGAAATGCAGCAAAATATGTTGATTATATTATACAGATAAAACTTTAACTTCATTTAAATAATCTGTATTGTTAATAATTAGACATGTGAGGACACGGTGCTGCAGCGCTAGCTAGTTCAGGGATTGTTCCTGCATTGCGCTGTATTCTGGCTGGTGCTGACACGATACTGGAATGATAGACGGATAGAATAATTAAACATGTACTACGAAGATATTTCAATGTTCCTTAAAAGTTTTGAAGAATCGGTGTTCTAAGCTTACAGATGGTTTCACGTCTATTACAGAGCTGATTGTGTGGCGATTGGGTATTTGGAGAAAGAAAAGTAAGGACAGGAATTGGAGGTTAGTACATTTGAAAGAGACAGTACTTTTGTAATAAATTATTTCATCGAAGGTCGTGTATGGCGCAGCAAGCCTCTTGCGTGAGACATGAACAAGCACTGCGCCACCTGTTCTCATGTTTAATAACATGCTTTTATTCCTATCATCATGAAAAAGATATCACGTATACATCTCAGTATTTTAATTATTCAGAGAGCTGTAATATCACGAATGTAATGGATTCTGTGTCCTGTCGGAGAAAAAGAAAGCCCGTTTAAGAAGCACGTAGTGATTCACACACATAGCAGATCAAATACAGAACCAAGCATTTAATGTGCTACTTTAGTTACAATGGGATTTGAGAAACTAGTAAATTAAACGATTTTAAGATGAAGTTTATGATGTTCTACTTTAATGGCAAAATAAACTACGTGATTAAAGTGGAAATTTCGTGCTTTTCTCCCACTGTGTGCCTATTTTTTTTCTCTGTACCCTAATAAGCTTTCATATGACACTCAGACGGTGGGCTACGACTTGCCTTTTCACGGCGACTTTGATATGTGATTTCTTTTTTATTTCGGGCACTGTGCGACTTTGTGAACTTGAGCTTTCGAGTTTCTCCGACACTCTGTCACTCGATCAACTTTCTTTTGTTGATTATACCACTGTTTAAACCAACAAATAGTACGTTTTTCCTTTGCCTCCACTTGGTATTCGCTGAAATTCTCATATTTTCCCCTGTGCTTTTCTCATTGTCTTTTCACAGAAGGCTATTTATATTGATTTGCATATTCAAAGAGGCGTAATTCTGGGAGGAGTTGGGGCGGGACAGAAGGCGCGTGTGTTACTTTTCACGCTGATCGGGATTTATGTAGTGGAAGAACGTGAAAGTTTGCGTGCGCACAGATTTCTGCATCTGGATTTTTCTGTGCGTACACACATTCCCGTTTTTGTGCTTACACCATGTTATAATGTGAGTTCTACGCACGGCGTTGTACATGAGGCCCCAGGTGTGCCTGAACAGGTTTCTGACATTTATTAACGCTTTATGCTATTTCTTTAAGATGAGTGCTTTGCTAACATGCCACCAAATTCTTTAGCCTCCGTCTTGGTCTTATCCCCTCCACCTTCATTTTGGTGCACCTCTTCACCCAATCATCCTCTGATTTTCACTGCAAGTCAAACCACATTCCCTACAATGTAGATAAAGTGTAGCCTGCCTTCTGTTTCCTAAAGTCTATTACTTTTTCCTATTGCTGACATTAAGAATCAAATTGTTATACTGGCACAATTTTGAGTCAGCTGGTAAACCAGTGATCAGGCCTACAATGTTGATGTCATTAGGAAATTTACTGATGACACTGAAGCTGTGTCTGATTACACAGTTAGTGATAAACCAGTAGGGTGGTATGAAGTGCAAGGGATATGATATCTTATGTGGACCAGTTGTGACGATATACAAACTCAAGGTGATCATGTCTGTTGTGGGCCAGCACCTGTCTTTTATAGCACTTCACCATTATTGGAGTATGTGCAGCAAAGTTATAATTATTGCCCTTTGGAAGCAGCTAGGGTCCAAATAGTCTCTCAGAGAAATATTAAAAATGATACTGAAGACATCAGTTAGTTAGTTGCTAAAGGTTTTTAAAACACATCCTAACATTCCTTCCAGACTGGATGTGTGTAGCTGTACATGCCTAAACGATCTTAGTCTTTTTCTCCTCAGCATAATACCTTTTGCCTCCACACCAACTCTTTATCTTAGCTCGGCATTCATCTTCCTGTCACACTCCATATGGTATATTCACATGATCATTCTCATCTTTGCTCTCTCCAGTTTTGTTTCATATTCTGCCTTTACCAGCCAAATTTCAGTCACATGTGGGAGTCAGTCTTCTTAGCCTTAACACACCAAAAACTAGATCTCTATTCCAAACTCACTCTAGCTGTCTGACCTTCTCTTCAGGATGTACAGTATATGTTTATTAATGTTACTTGAGCATATGGTTGTTTGAGAAATGTTTGACCCTGATGCCATGCCTCCTAAGAACTACACAATAATTATTCAAATAGAGGAGCTAAAGCAGATGCTTTTGTATTTCATGAATATGACTGAATCAGAGAACTTTGTAAAAAATTAATAAACTGGCAAAGGACATAATGGCAATCATATTGCACATATGTTAAGTGCAAAACCAGGTATGTCTTGATAACAAAAGCCTTTCAATGTTTAGTTATCGACTCCACCAGTACAGTAGACACTTGTAAAATATCAAAATTAAACAAAATGTTATCTACCCTTTGCTGCTATATAATACCACAGTGATCTTTAATTTGTCGACTGTGTGTAATTTGTTATGGTACCCTGAGTTAGATAACAGATGAATGGATGCATAGAGGAATCATCCAGATATGCATGAAGAATTTCTTTAAATCCATCCCATTTCTTCTCAGTTGTCTGTACAGTTTATTCCTGTAAGACCTTCTTGCATTCATTCAAAATTTGTTTGAAATCTGTTTTAGATTTATTCCTGTTCCACAACACAGTGAAACGTAATATTTTGTGTTAAGTGCATCCTATAATTACAATAATTTCCGTATTCCGAATTCTCTTTTGATTATTACAGTCTATCAAGTCATAATAGACATCCCCTCTCTTGGTACTTTAACATAGTGAGTTAAAAAACAATTATTCATTGCTTTTATGAGTTCCTGCTGTGGTGACCCACAATTTATTGGAAATTTCCAGTATATATTTCAGTAATTAAAGTCACCCATGACATTGACATCCTCATCTAAACTTCATCCAGTTTATTAATCCTTTTCCTCTTTTTCAATTACAGGGCTGTAAGGCCATACCAGACACAAGGCAAGAACCAGCTTTAAAAGAGATGTATATAACCATATAAATCTACATTTCCCTTCAATCTATAAAATAGATATTTAGACCCAGGAGTTAAATTAAATCTGAAAAGGTGAGTCTTCAGTACGTTTTTAAAATTAGAGATGCATAAATCTGTTAATCACGTATAATACTGTGTGGTCCATGATTCTAAAATACTTGTTGTAAGGGATGGCCGGCAGCTCAACCCCTTCCGGAGAACGACAACCCTCGTGGGACAGGCTGCTTCACCCCACAGTGCTCAGCTGAGGGAGGGGCAATGTAAGGGATGGCCGGCAGCTCAACCCAGCCGGGACGCCCCAAGAATGGACAGATGGGGGAAGGCAGCTACTTTTAGACATTGCTTTCCCCAAGACACTAGATGGCAACTTCCCTGCAGCATAATAGTGCCCTTGACTCCCACAGGGCACCATGGGATCTGGAGGAGGCGGCTGTGCTATAAATGCTGCCGGCTGGGTCACCTGTGGAGATGATGCCTGTACAGAGCCAATGAGAATATTAAGGGACGACTTCAGAGTAGCAACTTCCCGCAGTTCTCTTGGTTATGTTTCGCAGGGCAAAGCCACAGACCAGCCAATGCAGACAACCACTTCCGAAGAACAACAAACCTCGTGGGAACCCAGGGCACCATTATGCTGCAGGGAAGTTGCCATCTAGTGTCTTGGGGAAAGCAGTGTCTAAAAGTAGCTGCCATCCCCCATCCTTTCATTCTCGGGGCGTCCCGGCTGAGTTGAGCTGCCGGCCGTCCCTTACATTGTATATGCTGCTAATGAAACCTCCCTGTTAGCAGCTGAAATATTCTGACACTAACTAACCTTCTTACTCTACCACAGCTCTCAGTGGTTGTTAATTTAGCTTTGTTGTTCCTACTGTCTGGAGCAAGCAGAAGAGTTTTTAAGTGCACTTCCATTTATAGCTCATGCCACTTTACAATAACAACAAATGCATTGTGCAACATTATGTTGAAACATTAACAGGGAATAATTGTTAAGTATGTAAAAAGATATTCAGATGTATACAGGGTGTTATTTTTAAATCAAGATTCCAACTGTTCTAGTTCAAATTGCTTTTGTAATACCGGTAGGTAGAGTTCCAGAGTTTGGGTTCCCTATAGCTAAAGGTTCTGCCTTGTACACTAGCTTCTTATCCTTTGTGGTGTGTGGCCGGCTAAATATTCCAGCCCTCACCCCCAGGCCGCCAGATGGAGCTCTCCCAACAGCGTGGACGTTCCCCGAATTCCAGCAGGGCCTCATGGACTTTGTAGTTTATATGCACAGCCCTGCTGGATACCTTGGGGACCACCAGGAGTTGCTGTGGGGAGACTGCCGGACTCTTACTTGCCCTATAACCCGGAGGTGCGTCATGATCATGTGACAAGAGGAAACAACGTGCTTCCGGGTTGAAGAAAGGAGTTTTTATCTGACCCGGAAGTGTTCATGATCACATGGACAGAAGGGAGAAACACTTCCGGGTCAAGGGGTATATAGGACTCATGGGTACGCCCAGACATTGAGCTGAGCTGGGAGGAAGGGTGGCAAAGTGTCTGGGAGTGTGGAGGATTATTGTTATTGTTATTATTATTGTTATTATTGAGTATTGTGGAGAGGAGGGTGCTTGGTGCACTGTATTGTCCTAATAAATATAATTATTGGACTTTTACCTGGTGTCTGACGTCTGATCCAAGGGTTCAAGGGGTCACGGAGACCTCTAATCTATAACACCTTGTAATTTTTACATACCTTCATGTGGTATGTACTGTATCTGGACTGCAGTGTACATAATGGAGTAATGCATTTATAAGTTCTGTAAGTTAGGGAGGGCTAAACTGTTTACAAATTTATATGTGAGATAGAGGATTTTCAAGTCTGTCCTAAACTTTTAAACCTAGAGTTATGTGTTTTTTAGCTTTGTTGGTATGATGTAATTTAACTGTAGTGTAGTAAGTTGATCATTTCATTTGGTTTTCTTATTATTTTATATTTCATTTAAAATGTTCATGGATAGCACAGTATTTCAGTAATGCTGTCATGAATCCGTGTCTTGAGTTTAAATCTTGTACCTAGTCATTATCGGTGTGGAGTTTACATATTCTCATAGTGGCAGTGTAGCTTTTCCTCCACATACTCCAGTTTCCCTCACACATATCCAAAGACATTTATGTTAGGTTAACTGCCAATCCCATATTGACTCTTTGTCATTGTCAATGTGTGCTTATATGAACTCTGTGATGGACTGACACCTTAGAAATGTCAGGCTGCAACCAGTGTTATCAGAATAGGCCCTAACCACCTGCAACCCTAACTTGAATTAAGCAGGTTTGAGAATTATATCTTCTGCTCTGTAAACATTGTCAGACTGCTTTTCTGTTTTTTGTATCACCTTTTTAAAATTTGTCATGCTGAAAAAAACCAACAAAGCTATTTTTATAAACTGTGATATAGTTTGTTTGACAGAGTAGAGAATTAGGTAACATAATTTGTAGGTGTCTGAAAGAAGGTTTGGACAGTTTGACAAGAGAAAGTTTAAAAAAATAAATCCCCACCAGCAAAACCTACCATAAATTGTGTCAACTACTGTTCACTTGTAATTGTTTTATTTAATCAGCCAGAATAATCAGCTGTACTTTTTGTGAGTGGAAAGGGAAATCAGTGTAATAGAACAAAAAGTATAAGGAAGGAATGTTCATGTTCAGTCCTGTAGGGCCACAGTGGCTGCAGGGATTTTGTTGCAACTCACCATCCTGAATAAGATGCCAATTACTGGTGCTGAAGCAACTATAGCTCATCCAACATTTTTGTACTTTTATTTTGTTAACTCTCTTGTTAAGATTTCCTACCCATAATTGCATCTTTTAGTTATAAACAGTAGCATACTCTGTTTTCATTTGCTTCTTGTTTTCTTAACCAACTAGAAATTAACAATGAGCTGCAAATGTGAAAGAAACCAGCAGGTCACCATCTAATCTGGTGCCTTTTACAACTGTGTGCTCATCATCAGATATCTGTTTTTAAAAGATATTGGAAAGAGATGAAAACTTGGGCGGCACGGTGGCGCAGTGGGTAGCGCTGCTGCCTCGCAGTTGGGAGACCTGGGGACCCGGGTTCGCTTCCCGGGTCCTCCCTGCGTGGAGTTTGCATGTTCTCCCCGTGTCTGCGTGGGTTTCCTCCGGGCGCTCCGATTTCCTCCCACAGTCCAAAGACATGCAGGTTAGGTGGATTGGCGATTCTAAATTGGCCCTAGTGTGTGCTTGGTGTGTGGGTGTGTTTGTGTGTGTCCTGCGGTGGGTTGGCACCCTGCCCAGGATTGGTTCCCTGCCTTGTGCCCTGTGTTGGCTGGGATTGGCTCCAGCAGACCCCCGTGACCCTGTGTTCGGATTCTGCGGGTTGGAAAATGGATGGATGGATGGATGGATGAAAACTTGGTCAGGGCCACAAATCATTGGATGATATTCTCCGAAAGGAAAAATGTACAATATGGAAGTGACCTGATATTGTTATGATTTATGTTCACATTTTTGCTATGATGGGATAAAGGATCAGCACCATGCACTTCCTGGTCATCTGAGTTTGTGGAAAAATCAAAAGAAATCTCTGTGCATAGTTCTTAGTGTTACAGACAGCTTTTCTGGCTTCAAGCTTGATTTTTGTTTTAACAGTTTGGTTTAGACAAAAAATAAACCAGATTCTCGTTTTGTTTTTTTTTCTGGATTTCTGATGTTTCTCCTTCTTCTCACTTGTTTCTAGTCTGCCCTTCTTTCTTTTAGCAAACATGACAGATATGGCACACTGAAAACACTAACAAACCATAAAATTACCTACATTCTCTTACTGGTAAGGATTGACTTCTAATTCTAATTGACTTCTAATGGGTTACAACAAAAATCTGTAGTGACTTTACCCACAAGGATAAAACAGAAGTTTTTCTCAATTTCTGTCATGGAGCCCCACTGAGGATGCAAGTTTCTGTTCCAATCAGTTTCACTTTATGTCCAATTGATTTTTCCTTCTGTTATTTTATAAGAAACTGAAAACCATTTGTATTTTTGCCATATTGTAGCTTTACATGCTTAACTGTGTTATTTTTTTTTTATTAATTCACCTTTTTTCTCTCGTAGTGGTATCCTATGATAACACTACACAACAATTTTTTTGAAAAGTCTTGCTTCTTGAAACATTTTTGCTGATTATGACAGGTACCTACTGGGTATAAATAAATATAGTTTTGGTTTTACTGCATCACGTAGGAACTCTAAAATATATATATATATATATATATATATATATATATATATATATATATATATATATATATATATATGTTTACTAACAATAACATATTTAGTCACATTTATGTTTCCCATAAGCTATTAAATTCAACAGAATTAAAAGTGTTTTGCCCCTAATTTTCTTTTGTATTCAGTGTCTGGTGCATCACGTTGCAGTGTCCAACAGTAGTCAGCAAGTATTGACGGATTCCAGTTGCCCTGGTATCGTTTCTCCATCGTAGCAATGTCCTAGTGAAACCTTTCACAGTATTCGTCACTGACAGCACCTAGATTTGCAGGGAAGAAGTCCAAGTGTGAGTGGAGGAAATGAATCTTGAGTGACATGTTGCACTTCATTGTCTTGTGTGCTTTGAGAAGTTTATCTACCAGCTGAATGTAGTTTAGGGTTCTGTAATTGCCCAGAAAATTGTCAACAATGTCTTTGAAGGCTTTCCAGGCAATTTTTTCCGGTACAACTAACAGATCTTCAAACCGCTTGTCACTCATAACATGTCTGATATGGGGGCCAACAAAAATGCCCTCTTTGATCTTGGCGTCAGTTATTCTTGGGAACATCTGTCTTAACTAATGAAAACCTTTGCCTTCCTTGTTCAGTGCTTTCACAAAATTCTTCATGAGCCCCAGTTTTATGTGAAGAGGAGGCAAAAATATCTTTGCCAGGTCGACAAGCGATTCATGTGACACATTTTTCTGTCCTGGAACTAACTTTTTACGGAATGGCCAGTTCTATCGAGAATAGTGCGACTCTTTGGCACGACTGTCCCATTCACAGATGAAACAACAGTACTTTGTATAGCCGAGCTGCAGTCCGTGTAACAGAGCAACAACTTTATAAGATCTCCACAGATATTCCAGTTGTACTGTACCTGCTATACTGGACGTGCTTCTGCAACAGTTCCATATTCTCATACATTTCTTTCATGTGTGCTGCATAGCCAACAGGTACTGAAGGATAAACGTTGCCATTGTGTAGCAGAACAGGTTTCAGGCTTAACACTTATATCCTATAGAGCTTCCAGAGCTAACCTCAAGAAGGGCATCCAGTCTGCTAAACTAATGTACAAACAACGGATTGAGGAGGACTTTGACAGTAACTCAAACTCACAGCAGATGTGGCAAGGCATCCGATTAATCACGGATTCCAAAAAGAAAAATGATGTACAATACACATTGGCCAATAACAATGCCAACCTAGCAAAGGAACTTAACAGTTTCTTTGCATGGTTTGACAAGGACAATAACCAGCCTCCCAGCCTTTGGTCGTACACATACATGATGTGCGGCGGGTACTCATCAATACAAGGAAGGCAGCAGGTCCTGATAATGTGCAAGGAAGTGTGTCCAGGCCTGCGCTGACCAATTAGCGGAGGTATTTACACACATATTCAACCTCTCTCTCTCCTCAGGTGTAGTCCCCTTATGCCTGAAATCCACAACCATTGTACCTGTTCCCAAAAAACCGAGGATAACCTGTCTTAATGAC